>NW_022589717.1:29664757-29921184 GCF_004348235.1 Phoca vitulina | reverse complement strand
TTTTTTTTTTCTTAACATATATTGCATTATTTGTTTCAGAGGTACAGGTCTGTGATTCAACAGTCTTGCACAATTCACAGTGCTTACTAGAGCACATACCCTCCCCAGTGTCTATCATCCAGTCACCCCATCCCTCCCACCCCACCCCCCACTCCAGCAACCCTCAGTTTGTTTCCTGAGATTAAGAATTCCTCATATCAGTGAGGTCATATGATACACGTCTTTCTCTGTTTGACTTATTTCGCTCAGCATAATACCCTCCAGTTCTATCCACATTGTTGCAAATGGCAAGATCTCATTCCTTTTGATGGCTGCATAATATTCCATTGTGTATATATACCACATCTTCTTTATCCATTCGTCTGTCGATGGACATCTTGGCTCTTTCCACAGTTTGGCTATTGTGGACATTGCTGCTATAAACATTGGGGTGCATGTACCCCTTCGGATCCCTACATTTTACTATATGATCCAGCAATTGCACTACTGGGCATTTACCCCAAAGATACATTTTTCTTTTTGTGATAATTTAGCTTTACTATGGGAATGGAATATAGAGGCAGCAATGAATGCCCCTAAAACCAGCTCAAATACAGGCTCTCAAATGAGCCCCTGATAAGCACTGGACTGAAGTTACTTCAAAGTTATTTTCTTGGGCCCAAAGTGCTAACTGTTTTCCTAACTAAAGATTTCTCCTTATGCTTTAGATCAGGGGTTGACAAATGACGGCACATGGGCCAGACCCAGGCTGTTGTCTGTTTTGGTGGTATCCATGAGCTGAGAATGATCTTTAGAGTTTTAAATGATTGAGAGAGAGAGAGAGAAATGATATTTCATAACTGAGAATTATATGAAATTCGAATTTTGGTGTTTATACATAAAAGTTTATTAGAAGAAAGCCATTCATTTACATACTGTCTATGGCTCTTTTGTGCTAAAGTAGCAGAGTTGAATACTTGGAACAGAGGCCTGACCTGCAAAGCCTAAACTATTTATTATCTACCCCTTTACCAAACAGTTTGTAGAATCCTGCTTCCGAAGTCAGTGATGCCCTAGACCTTGTGACTCTTCTGAATCTGCCCTTGGTGGGTTTGCAAGAATGAGGTACCAGAGGCTGTCCTCACAGACAGCTAAATAAAGGGATGGCAAATACTTATCGAACGCAATTTTTTTTTTTTAGTTTAGCAGTTTTGATGCTCCCCTTCTTTTTCATAATATTGTTACCATGAAACTAACTTTATGAAAATGTGGACCAAAAAAATGAATGGAGTGAAAACAAAAATCACTTATTCCCCATGTTACATTACTTCATGTTTGGCTTGTTTTCATTTACTTATTATTTAACTTCAGCTTTATTGAGGTATAATTGACATATAAAATTTAAGATATCTAAAATGTATACCATGGTGATTTGGTATCCATGCACATCGTGGGAAGACTCCCCCCATCTAGCTCATGAACACACCCACCACCTCACATATTTATTCCCTTCCCCCTTTTGAAAAAAATTTTTAAAAGACTTTATTTATTTATTTGACAGAGAGAGACAGAGCACAAGCAGGGGGAGTGGCAGCAGGAGAGGGAGAAGCAGGCTCCCCACTGAGCAGGGAGTCCGAAATGGGGCTCGATCTCAGGACCCTGGGATTATGACCTGAGCCGAAGGCAGACACTTAATAACTGAGGCACCCAGGCACCCCCCCTTCACCTTTTTTTGATGAGAAGATTTAGGTCTAGTCTCTTAGCAAATTTCAGTTATACAATATAGTGTTATAAACTATAGTCACCGTATTTGACATTAGATCCCCAAACCTTATTCAGTTTATAGCTGAAACTTTGTACCTTTTTACCAACCTCTCCCTATTTCTCTACCCCTGCTCCAGCCCCTGGCAAGCAATTTGCTACCCTCTGTTTCTATGAGTTTGACTCTTTTTTAAGATTCTATATATAAGTGATACCATGCAGTATTTGTTTTTGTCTGACTTATCTCACTTAGCATAATGCCTTCAAGGTCCATCCATGTTGTGGCATGTGGTGGGATTTCCTTCTCTCGTGACTGAATAATATACCACTGAATATATATACCACATCTTTTTTATCCATTCATCTGTTGATAGACACTTAGGTTGTTTGCATATTTTGGCTATTGTGAAGAATGCTGCAATGAACATGGGAGTGCAGGTATCTCTTCAAGGTACTGATTACATTCTCTTTGGATATATACTCCGGAAGTGGGATTTCTGGATCATACAGTAGTTCTATTTTTAATTTTTTTTAAGAATCTCCATACTGTTTTCCATGGTGGCTGCACCAGTTTGCTTTCCTACCAACAGTGGATGAGGGTCCCCTTTTCTCCATATTCTTGCCACCACTTCTCATTTCTTGTCTTTTGATAGCAATTCTAACAGGTATTACCTAAAGGTGATTTGGATATGCATTACCCTGATGATTAGTGATGTTGAGCACCTGCAAGAAGCGGCTGTTGGCCATCTGTAAGTCGTTTTTGGAAAAATGTTTATTTAGATCCTCTTTTTTTTTTTTTTTTTTTTGGTATTGAGTTGTATGAGGTTTTTTTTCTTTTCTAATATATTTTGGATATTAACCTCTTATCAGATGAATGATTTGCAAATATTTTCTCCCATTCCGTAGGTTGCCTTTTCATTTTGTTGATGGTTGCCTTTCCTGCGCAGGAGCTTATTAGCTTGATCTAGTCCTACTTGTTTATTTTTGCTTTCGTTGCCTTTACTTTTGGTGTCACACCCTAAAAATCTTGGCAAGCAAGACCAATGCAAAGGAGCTGACCCACTATGTTTTTTTCTAGGATTTTATGGTTGCAGGTCTTATGTGTAAGTCTTTAATCCATTTTGAGTTGATTTTTGTGTGTGGTGTAAGAGAGTGGTCCAGTTTCCCTCTTTTGCCTATATGGCTGTCCAGTTCTTCCAGCACCATTTATTGAAGAGACTTTTCCCATTATGTATTCTTGGCTCCTTTGTCGCAAATTATTTGACCATATATGTGTGGGTTTATTTCTGGGCTCTCCGTCCTTTTTCATTTATCTATGTGTTTTTAATGGCAGTACCTACTGTTTTGATTACTACAGCTTTGTAGTATAGTTTGAAATCAGGACGTGTGATGCCTCCAGCTTTGTTTTTCTTTCTTAAGATGGCTTTGGCTATTCGGAGTCTTTTGTGGTCACCTGCAAATTTTAGGATTGTTTGTTCTATTTCTGTGACAAATGCCATTGGGATTAAATTGTATATGTAGCTTGCTTTGGGCAGTATGGACATTTTAACAATATTAATTCTTCCAACCCATGAGCATGGAATATCTTTCCATTTGTTTCTGTCTTCTTCAGTTTCTTTCATCAGTGTTTTATGGTTTTCAATATACAGGTATTTTACCTCCTTGGGTAAATATATTCCTAGGTATTTTATTCTTTTTGATGCCCTTGTAAATGAAGTTGTTTTCTTAATTTCTGTTTCTGATAGTTCATTATTACCGTATAGAAGCACAACAGATTTTTGTATATGGATTTTATATCCTGCAGCTTTACTGAATTCATTTATTAGTTCTAACAATTTTTTTTTTTTTGGTAGGCTCTTTGGATTTTTTCTATATAATATCATGTCATCTGCAGATAGAGACAGTTTTACTTCTTCTTCCTTTTTGATTTGATGCCTCTTATTTCTTTTACTTGCCTACTTTCTCTGACTAAGACTTCCAGTAATATGTTGAATAAAAGTGGCAAGAGTGGGCATCCTTGTCTTGTTTCTGATCTTAGAGGAAAAGCTCTCAGCTTTTCATCATTGACTATTATGTTAGCTGTGGGCATATCCTATGTGGCCTTTATTATGTTGAGGTACGTTCCCTCTACACCCACTTTGTTGAGAGTTTTTATAATGAATGATGTTGAACTGTGTCAAATGCTTTTTCTGTATCTATTGAGAAGATCATATGATTTTCATACTTCATTTTGTTAATGTAGTATATCACATTGATTGATTTTCAGATGTTTAACCATTCTTGTATCCTTGGAATAAATCCCACTTTATCATGGTGTATGATCCTTTTAATGTACTATTGAATTTGGTTCGCTAATATTTTGTTGGGGATTTTTGCATCTATGTTCATCAGAGATATTGGCCTAAAATTTTCTTTTCTTGTAATGTCCTTGGCTTAGCCTTGCAAAATGGAGTTTGGAAGTGTTCCCAGCTCTGGCTTATTTATTTCCTTTTAGTTTTTATTCTGTATGTTGGATACTTTTTGCAGAAATGGGATATCACATATAACTTTTAAGTTGACTTTTTTCCTTTTTTACTAAATATGTGTCTTTAAATACACAATTTTCATGGCTACATTGTATTCTACCTTTGGAAGAATTATAACTTATTTAACAACTCTTATTGTTGGACATTTGGGTTCTAGAATAAATAATACTACATTATATGTCTTTCATACAAATAGCTGTCTACATATATTTTTAGAAATATACTAACTGGGTCAAAAGAGATGAGTATTTTTAAGTTGGGGAGAATGTTTACCATATGCATATGGTAGGAACAAAATTACTTCCCAGATAGGCTTAAAAATGACTGCATATTTATTTCATCCTTGTCCCACTTAATGCATTATTTTAATGGTTGCCAATATTTTAAAAGCATTATTTTAATTTTCATTTATTTCATGACTAGTAGAGTTGTATCTCTTAAATATATATTATTTTTCTGTGACTTGTTTGTTCTTGTCCTTTACCCATTTTTCTTTTATAATGGGAAGTCAGTATTATTTTTAAAGGCCTATTTCCATATTAAGGATATTAGCTTTTGTGTATATACTATGCATGTATATGTGTGTATATTTATAACACAGATATCATACCTAATTCACCCTAAATTTTTTTGTGTATGGTATTTTTGACATAATGGAATTTTAAATGGTTATGTAGTCATTATATTGATTTTCTCCTTTGTGATTTTTGTCCATCTGGTTTAGTTTTGTAATCGTTTTTTGCTCTGAAATTTCTCTCCAATATAAACATCAGCCAAATATTCCCCTATATTTTTTGTGTGCTTTAAACGATTTCATTATTTACATTTCACATATCTGTGTAGAATTTACTTTCATGTGCGGTTATTATCAAACTTGATTTTCCCCCTGTACTTCGCCAATTTTTCTAGCAACTTATGTGGATAAACCTACATTCCTCAGTGGTTTATGATGTTTCCTTTGTAATATAAAAATAATTTAGGTTTACCAGATTCTCTTTCAGGTCTTACTTTTGTGTTCTATTGATCTGTCTGCCAATTCTTTTTTTAGATCACACTGTTTTAATTGTTTATTTGTAATACCTCATAGGACAAGTTACCCCTCACTCCTCCCATTGATCTCCTTTTACAAAATTTCCTTTGGTTGCTTTTTTGGGGGAGGGTGGCGCAAAGAGTAGTAGGATTAGTGGTTTCTTAATCCCATTCTTCAATCAAGGCAATAAAAACATGTTATTAGAAGAGTAGGGTTTTTTTTTTCCTGTAACTTGAAAATAGATATTCAGTTTATTCATCTAACAGTTCTATCAACTTCTCTGAAAATACGTTTTAAAAGGTGAAAAAAAGTACAGTTCTGTTTCCAACCTCTGAATAGTTCCACATGTCTTAAAATAGTTTTTTTTTTCCTTTGCCAGTTTTAGCATTTTGGATTTTATTCTATGATGATATAGCTTGGTTAATAGATTGTGTTTTAGGCATTAAAAAATTATTCCTCAATGAGAGCTTGATGGGAGTTATGAAATATCTTGTTAGTTGCTGTTGTTGAGTTTTTATTCCATAATCATAAACTTAACTCTGCAATCCAGCAAGACTTGGAGTGGGATAAGGAAAAATGGAACCCAAAGAAGAACAGTGTGAACACAAAGATCATAGGAATTTATAAGCAGACAGGGATGAGGAGTGCTCTCCTGAGCAACAGAAGAAATGGCCTGGTGGTTAAAATAAAATGCAAGTCAAATTTACTGGTTGTCCATGCTAGGCGATGGTGATCTTCTTTCTGGTCTTAAAATTCCTAGACCCAAAGTGTTCCATGGTTTCCACAGTATTCATGCACTCTTTTTCACTTTGCCAAAGATCATGGGCTTGCCATCTAACCATACAGTACTGACATTCTTGGGAACCATTTATATTGGGCCTAGGACAAGGTGCTGGGACCTGTATAACTGAGGATGAAATTGTCATCGTCAAATTTCTCCCTTAGATGGACTTGTTGCCAGTGCCATTATGGCATTTGAAGTCTCCATCCTGCCACATAAACCCCCTAATAATTTTTTAAAAACAGGAATCTTTATAACAAAATCCCTTCTTCCCAATGCTCAGAACATGAAAGTTTTCTGCTGTTTTTGAGAGTTTGTCTAGAAACAGCTCTCAGGAGATGTAGCCAAAGGGCTCATTGGCGATGATGATGTCAAAGAACATGGTGGAGTTGAGCATGGCTGCCCGGTGTGGTGTGGCCCCAGGAGGTGGTGATGGTGTCTGCAAAGCTATCTTTTTTTTTTTTAAAGATTTTATTTATTTGACAGAGAGATACATAACGAGAGGGGAACACAAGTAGGGGGAGTGGGAGAGGGAGAAGCAGGCTTCCCGTTGAGCAGGGAGCCCGATGTGGGGCTCAATCCCAGGACCCTGGGATCATGACCTGAGCCAAAGGCAGACGCTTAACAACTGAGCCATACAGGTGCCCCTCTGCAAAGCTATCTTATTCTTGTTCTTTATTTCTTTTTTATTTTAATTCTAGTTTAGTTAATAAATAGTGTTATATTAGTTTCAGGTGTATGATGTAGTGATTCAACAATTCTATACATTATCAGTGCTCCTCCATGATAAGTGTACTCTTCATCCCCTTCACCTGTTTCATCCATTCCCCCACTCACCTCCCCTCTGGTAACCACCAGTTTGTTCTCTATAATTAAGAGTCTGTTTTATGGCCTGCCTTTTTTTTTTTCTTTGTTTGTTTTGTTTCTTAAATCTACAGATGAGTGAATTCATATGGTATTTGTCTTTCTCTGACTGACTTATTTCACTTAGCATTATACTCTGTAGATCCAGCCATGTTGTTGTAAATGGCAAGATTTCATTCTTTTTTCACATTTTTTTTATCCATTTATCCATTGATGGACACTTGGGCTGCTTCCATAATTTGGCTATTGTAAATACTGCTGCAATAAACATAGCGGTGTATATATCTTTTTGAATTAGTGTTTTTGTATTCTTTGGGTAAATATCCAGTAGTGGAATTACTGAATCATATGGTAATTCTATTTTTAGTTTTTTGAGGAACCCCCATACTGTTTTCCACAGTAGCTGCACCAGTTTGCATTCCCACCAACAGTGCATAAGGATTCCTTTTTCTCCACATCCTCACCAACACTGGTTGTTTTTTGTTTGTTTGTTTGTTTGATTTCAGTCATTCTGACAGGTGTGAGGTGATATCTCATTGTGGTTTTGTTTTGTATATCTCTGACGATGAGTGATGTTGAGAATCTTTTCATTCTTGTTCTTATGAGTTGTTTTCCCAAGGTCAAAATAGGGAGAATAATCATGAAAACTAGTTCTAAAACATGCTTGCATTTTATGGACAATATTAGAGTGATTCGTTCATGCAACAGATATTTACAGCATCCTCACTATGAGCCAGGCACTAGCATCATGGGTGCTGGACATATACCAAGGAGCAAAATAAGGGCAATACTTGCTCTGGAGATTCAATTCCAGTAGGAGATATAAACAAATAAATAAAAATATAAAATGCAGTGTAAAATAGAGGTAAGTGCTCTGAAGATAAACAAAGCAAGGTGAAAGGAAAGATTATGGCAGGAATGAGGATGACCACTCTTGGGTAGTGTGATTAAGAAAGGTCTCTGTGATTAGGTGGCCTTTGCAGAGACTTGAAAGAGATGAGGAAGCAAGTTATACAAGCTGATAGGTTCTGGGACCATTGAGGAGCCCAGCATATTCAGAAAGGAGTGAGTATGTCAGAGAGTAGTGGGAGATAAGGTCAGAGAAGTAGCCAGGGTCAAATTAAAGGGTCTGATTTTACTGAGGTGATGATGAGAAGCTGTTGGAAGATTCTGAGCAGGAGAATGACATGATTTGATGTCATTTGAGTTGTATCTCTCTGGCTGCCTTTACAAAAAGTGGATGTCACTAAGGACACTGGGCGAATAGCAGATTTGGGTGGTAGGTATGAAGAGTTCTGTTTGGACAGGCCCCATTGGAAGTGCCTATTAGCCACCTGAGAGGTGATGTCTAATTGGTAGTAGGATGATGCATGAGTCTGGAGCACCAAAGATAGCAATATTGGAAGAACATATGTTGGTTTAGCACTGTGGTCCTGGGTCAGATCACTCAGGAGTATATTGATTTCTAGGGCTTCTGTAACAAATAACCATCAATTCTCTGGCTTACAATAACAGAAATTGTTGTTACTCATAATTCTGGAGGCTAGAAGTCCAGAGTCCTGCAGGGCCTTTCTCACTCCCTTTGACTCATCTAGCCTCTAAGGCTTGTCGGTGTTCCCTGGTTTGTGACCCCTCACTCTAATCTCTGCCTCTCTCTTCTAAGGGCACTTGTTTTTGGATTAATGGCTCATCTGGATAATCCACGACAAGCTGCTCTCAAAATCCTTAACCTAACGATGTTTTACAATATAAGGCAATATTCACTCTTTTATCATGTAAGGCAATATCCACAGGTTCCAGGGATTAGGACATGGAGCTGTCTTTTGGGGGCCACCATTCACTCATCACAGGCAATGGAGTGTGGATTGAAAAGAGAAGTGGTCTCAAGACTAAGCTGTGGGGCACGAGAGCATTCGGAAGCAGGGAAGAGAACTTGGAGCCAGTGAAGGAAACTGAAAGGAGGTCAGTGAGGTGTATGAGGAGCAGGAGAGTTGGAACGTGGTGTCTGGGGAGGAAGTGTTTCAATAAGGAGACAATTTGCATATGGAAAGCTGCTGAGGTGTGTAGAAAATAAGGATCGAGCCTTGATGATTAGATTTGGTAAGACAAGTCATTGGTGAACTTGCCAAAACTGTGTTCAGTGGCATTACTTGCATCTGTTGTGGTCCTCAGTGCTGAAACCAGCTTCCCCTGGAATATTATAATCCTGTTTTCATTGTGGGATCAGTGGTTGGCCAAGCACATAGAATTTAAAAAGTTATTTTGTAATTTCTTTTTCTTCCTTCTATTTGAAGTTATGTTTGTGAGTATGTTGTGTCAATAGTTTGGTTTCTTCAAACAAACTGTTATATGCTCATGGTAGAAATTTTGGAAATTACAAAAAGAAAAAAAATTAAAATGGGTTATTGCATTTTAAATTTCATCTAAACAAGCCATTTTTTTTTGCAACCATTTTTTTCTAGGACTTTCTTGTTGAATTGCTCATTTTTTTGATTGGGCTTTGAGGCTTTTCTAGAAATGTCACTGAATTCAGTGATATGATTTCCCAGGAGTAGGTAAAGGACAATGTTACTCACAATGTGTCGTCTTATGACTTGGGTTTTGAGGTACCAAAGTGAATGGCTGGGCAGGTAACCTCCCTAAAGCTGCCCAGTTGTTAAAAAGGAGACCCTCCCAGGAAAACTGAATGGGAAGAAATCAGAGAGGGATACAAACCATGAGAGACTCTGGACTGTGGGAAACAAACTGAGGGTTGCTGGAGGGGAGGGCGGTGGAGGGATGGGGAAACCAGGTGATGGGCATTAAGGAGGGCACGTGTGGTGATGAGCACTGGGTGTTATACACAACTAATGAATTGTTGAACGCTACATCAAAAACCAGTGGTGTACTATATGTTCGCTAACTGAACATAATATAAATAAATAAATAAATAAATAAATAAATAAATAAATAAATAAATGGAGACCCTCCCAAATAGAGGAGTCTGTGCTGGTGAGTGAATTGCAGATAGGTCCATTCCATTTATAGAACATCCAAACAACATGTATTCAAGAGCCAGTGTTCTCAATTTGTCTCCCCAGATGTTAATATAGGGAGGCAGTGAATTTTTTTTTTAGTTTCGGAAAGCTAATAAGGGAATTGGGTGAACCTTAATATCACATTAATATTTTCATTTTTTATAATGTCTGCATTAAATTTGTGAGAGATCAGACTAAGGGAGAACAAACTGTGACTCGAAGTAAGTTTAGAGTAAAAATCACCATATTCATCTCAGTCTAAAACAGGTAGATGGAGGGTAGGATGAGGAACACAGGGACAGCACCAAGGGTGCTGGAACGTGGCTTTTTGAGTAGATTCAGGATTAAATCGTCCTGAGATCTCCTCTGGATCCCAAAATCAGCACCGTAAGAGGGTGATAATAGACTCTGACTAGATGTCTCTCTTTTTTGATTTAAGCAGCTATCTCTGAAGAAAAGGTCCAGTGAGCCTACTTACTAATCACATTTCCTCTTGAAGATCTGGCAAAGCTTTCCCCATTTTCTATTATTTAAATTGCCTAAATTTTATGTATAAGTCAATGGATATTGGAAAATATAGACCTCATAAAGATGCCAAATTAATTATTGGTGTTCAAGACCAAATACTAGTAGGGAAAATATGTTGTTCTAGAATACTAGGTCAGTATTTTTAGGGAGTTGAGTAAAAAACAGGGAGGAATACGTTCTTATTTTATTATTCTGAAGCTCAGAATCTGAGCTGCTGACATAAATTGAGATCAGTACTCTTATCCCATTTTTTACTTTTTCTGTTTTGCCTGCCAAAAGTCCAGATGAGAAAAAGGTCTCAAAAGTGGAAATAAGGAAACTCGTTTTATATAAGCCAAATTACTTGTTAATATGGCTATTAAAGGCTGAGAATGAGTTTTAGAATTTAGAGTTCATTATATTTATCTTCCAATCAAGCCAAAATTATTGAGAATACCATATGTTTTTAGAAAACATATTTGGTGTCTTTGGGAACTCGAGGCTACTAAATCATTAACAGCTGCCAGAATGGAATAGACCAAATGTACTTGGAATTTAGTTCTTTGTAGTTGGGAAGTTTGTGGATTTCCTGGTTCAGCCCATCTGATGAGAAGAATAACTCTCAAAACATGTTAGCTGGTTGCACAGAATAAATAATATTGCCAGAGAATGTGAGATAGATGGGAGTAAAGAGAAATTTACAAGACTGTGTCATCAGTTGAAGACAAATAAAGGCAATTAAAGAGGGAAATAATAGTGCCCATTGTTGATGTTACTCAGATGCAGTGGTTCTCAGCCTGGGCACTGTTGACATTTTGGGCCAGATCATTATGTGTTGTGGGGTTTGTCCTGTGTATTGTACAAAGATGAGCAGCAATTCTGTCCTCCACCCCCGGATGCCACAGCACCCTCTCCCTAGTTGTGACATGCCAAATGTCCTGGTGGAGGCAGACTTGACCCTGATTGAGAACCACTGCGCCAGACTGCCCGAAGAACCCCCAAAGTCACATCCCAGTTACACGCTCAAGATAGAATGGGATGAAGGGGAAGGCTTATTGAGAACATTGGTTGTTGAACATGTTATTGGTATGAGGTTTTATTTGGGAAGCATAATAATGAAAGGTATAACTCCTTCATGTATACTTTACCGATAAAAAGTAAATCACTTTTTTTCCAGCCTAGAGTTAAACGCTGTCCAACTGCCTGGATTTGAGTCCCAGTTTTCATACTTTTTAGCTATGTGATCTTTGGCAAGTTACTTAAGCTCTCTGAGCCTGACTTTTTTTTTTTTTTTTAAGATTTTATTTATTTATTTGACAGAGAGAGAGAGAGCGAGAGAGGGAACACAAGCAGGGGGAGTCGGAGAGGGAGAAGCAGGCCTCCCGCAGAGCAGGGAGCCCGAAGCGGGGCTCGATCCCAGGACCCTGGGATCATGACCTGAGCTGAAGGCAGACGCTTAACAACTGAGCCACCCAGGCGCCCCTGAGCCTGACTTTTCTTGTCTGTAAAATGGAGTTCATTACAGGTTATAAGTATAAATCTATAAGTATACTTATAGTTCTTTTTCCTTTTTTTCTTCCCTTTTTTTGATTAATCTTCCCTTAAGGTTCTTCTTTTATTTTAAGTGTTATATAGATACTTGCTGTTACTATTAGTTGGGTTAACAAATCAAGAGAGCTATACCAGGCCTATGAGCTCAAAATGTTTTGAGTTCAATATAGACTGTTGTCTTTCTCACTGTGTATTCCCACAGTTAGTATAAATAAATTGCCTTCATAATTCTAGTTACTTCATCTTTTCTACCAGGCACAGGACCACTGCTAACATAAGCAGTATTTATGGTCAAAGAGAAAGGTGTCCTTGCCTCTGGGCACTTCCAGCTCCATGTCAGTGCTGGCAAGCAGAGCATGGGCTGGATTTCATTTCCATGCCCCCACTGGGCAAGGTGCCTCTGTGCAGTGGTCAGTGAGCATGACTGTGCAGGGTCCTGATGGGGGCATTATTCCTGCAAGGAAACCTGGCTTAGATACTCAAATCTCCTACTCCAGGGTGAATTGTGTCAACTGGATTGGGTTACTAGTAATCATGCCACTTACTGCCTTGATTTCTCTGCCCTCCCGTGCTGCTCTGAAGGGTGGAGGTGGGGTGTTGAGCCCAACACTTGAAAAGCTTGAGTATGAGAGGGAATCCACAGATATGCTGTCAAACTGTTAACATGGGGATGTTTTTAAAGCCTTGAAGTTGGATGAGATCACTTAGGCATGGTGAGAGGAATAAGAAGACAAAGGGCCGAGGGCTGA
Source organism: Phoca vitulina (assembly GCF_004348235.1). Classification (NCBI taxonomy): domain Eukaryota; kingdom Metazoa; phylum Chordata; class Mammalia; order Carnivora; family Phocidae; genus Phoca; species Phoca vitulina. Next base: position 29,908,420 of record NW_022589717.1, on the reverse strand, counting down.
GCCTCGGGGAACTCAAACTTTCAAGATCACATGAAAGTATAGGAACAGGCAAAGGAAACTGAGGAGAACTCAGACAAGGAGGAGGAAAAGTGAGGGTGAGCTGTCACAGAAGGTAAAAGAGAGTGAAAACCAAAGCCTATACTTTGTGAATGAATGGCTGTAGGAATACCTCGGTTGTACAAATCATGATAGTAACTCATGACCAACTGAGAAGTAATGTTAACATTTCCACTTCCTTACCAAGCACCCTCTTGTCTCGTAGGTTAAAGCTTCTGATGCAGATGCAGGACTCTATGGCTTTGTGGACTATTCTCTTTATGAGGGATTCCAAAGCTGTGACGTGTCTCCAGCATTCCAGATCGACCCACATGATGGGCGAATCTGTGTTTCTCAAGATATCGATAGGGAGAGGGATCCCGCAACCTATGATCTCTTGGTGAAAGCTAAGGATGGGGTAAGTGTTCATGTATGAAATCTCAAACATACTCAACAGTGAACCACTGTCTACATATCAGAGAGTACCATTGATTATCAATTAGCCAATCTTGTCTCACAAATCACTACCTCTTTCTTTTGCAAATAACAGACATTATATATCATTTCATCCATAAAGAGTTCAATAATATCTATAACAGATAATTACTTTTTAAAAACATGACTACATGGGGCACCTGGGTGGCTCAGTCGCTTAAGCGTCTGCCTTCGGCTCAGGTCATGATCCTGGGGTCCCGGGATCGAGCCCCACATCGGGCTCCCTGCTCAGCGGGGAGCCTGCTTTTCCCTCTCCCTCTGCCTGCCACTCTGCCTACTGGTGCTCTCTCTCTGTCTCTCTGTCAAATAAATAAATAAAATCTTAAAAAAAAATAAAAAATAAAAACGTGACTACAATAAATTAACGATAATTCTTTAATAATATCTAATATCCAGTCCATTTAAAATTTTCTGGATTATCTAAAAATGTCTTTTAAAAGGTGACTTATTTGACTTAAGATCCAAATGAGTTCAAAATTGATTTGATTGCAGTATCCCTTCAGTTTCAGTCCATAACAGTCAGCTCCCCGCTCTCCTCCCTAACCTACCTTACCTTTTCTCTGATGGTATTTGTTTTTGGAAGAAATCAAATTATTTGCCCTGTAAATGTTCCACCTTCTGAATGTGGCTGATTACATCCTTGGGATTCATTTAATGTCTTCTTTTATCATATTTCCTATGAACTGACATTCTGAGCCAGAAGCCGGATTAGTTTTGGATTCATTTAGGTGGTGCTGTGTGCTTCTTACTCTATCGCCAGACACACGCCATTATTCCATCACAGGGTGCAATGTGGTGGATGTTGAATTTTGTTATTCCTTTTGCATTTATTATCTGGAATTCTTCAAATAAGAATGTTCTCTCATCAACTATTTCATTATCCTGGAATACAATTCATACAGGAGAGGCAGGATAATGCTTGATTAGTTCTATTTTATCTGTTTTTAGAATAACAAGTTGGTGCATTTACTGTCTCCAAAGGGTGTGGATGATTTTTTTTTTTAAAGATTTTATTTATTTATTTAACAGAGAGAGACACAGTGAGAGAGGGAACACAAGCAGGGGGAGTGGGAGAGGGAGAAGCAGGCTTCCTGCAGAGCAGGGAGCCCGATGCGGGGCTCGATCCCAGGACCTTGGGATCATGACTTGAGCCGAAGGCAGACGTTTAACAACTGAGCCACCCAGATGCCCCGGGTGATTTTTTTTTCTAGTGTGATTATGAATTCCTGGATTTTTGTATATTTGATGTATTTCATACATTGCTGACATTCTCTCTGATGTTCATACTGACTCATCTTAGGTCAGTAGAGGCACCTTCAATTTGACTTTTAAGTCTTTTTTTGGTAAACTTTTAAATTGGCATATAAAATGCATGCATCAAGGTGCACAAATTATAGTATAATTTCGTGGATTTTTGCAAAATAAACACATGCATGGAAGCAGATGAAGAAACATTACCTGAACCCTGAAAGCCTCTCTCTAGGCCTCTAGGCTTATCCCTTGCTTCCTGCCTTTCAGGTTAATCACTATTGGCTTTTTTTTTTATATTTTATTTATTTATTTGATAGAGAGAGCATGTGAGGGAGTGTGTGAGCTGGGGGAGGGGCAGAGGGAGAGGGAGAAGGAGGCTTCCTACTGAGCAGGGAGCCGATGTGGGACTTGATCCCATGACTCTGGGATCATGACCTGAGCTGAAGGCAGATGCTTAACCGACTGAGCCACCCAGGCGCCCCCATCATTACTGACTTCTAACAACAAATATCAAACAATGAATCATGGAACACTACATCAAACACTAATGATGTACTGTATGGTGACTAATATAATAAAAAAACCCACAAATATCATTTGCCTGTTTTTAAACTTCAGCGAATAGATTTATACACTATGTTTTTATTGTTTCTTTTGTCCAACATTATTTCTAAGAATCATACATGCTGTTGTGTATAGCAATAGTTCGTTCATTCTCATTTGTTCATAGTATTCTTTTACGGGAAATTTGTGATAATTTTTTATCTATTCTATAATTGATGGCATACATTTTAGGCTATTACAAAAAGTGCTTCTATTAACATTCTTATACATGTAATTTGGTGAACAAATATAAGCATTTCTTTTTTTTTTTAAGATTTTATTTATAGAGCACAAGCAGGGAAGGGGCGGGGGGTGGGGGGAGGTGCGTGCAGAGACAAAGAAAATCTCTTGCTCCCGGCTGAGAGTGGAGCCTAACATAGGGCTTGATTCCAGAACCCTGAGATCCTGACCTGATCCAAAATCAAGAGCCAGGTGCTTAACCGACTGAGCCACCCAGGCCCCAAGCATTTCTATTGAGTATGTATTTAGGAGTGGAATCGCTAGATCTTAAGAAAGCCAAACAACTTTTCAAATGGTTGTACCAATTTATACTCCCACCAGAAGGGTATGAGAATTTCATTTGCTCCACATCCTCCCAACAATTGGTATTTAATGTCTTTTTAATTATAGCAATTCTGGTACCTGGTCAGTGGTGTATCACATTGGGGTTTTCCTTTGCATTTCCTTGATGACTAATGAACTGAGCACTGTTTCATACGCTTATTGGCTGTTTGTAGAACTGATTTTGTGAAGTGTCTGTTCAATTCTTTACCCATTTTCTATTGTATTACTGGGTTCCTTTCTTGTCGATTTGTATGAATTCTTATATTTTTGGCATTCAAGTCCTTTGTTGTATATACTTACTGTGTGTATCTTTTTCCATTCTGTGGCTTGCCTTTTTACTCCCTTATGGATGTCTTTTGAGGAACAGAAGTTGTTGATTCTGATAAAGCTTAGTTTATTAATTTGCTTACCTTTACAGCAAATTTAGAAGTATTTGCTATCCTTCTTAGAAGTAATTGCTTACCTTAGAGACATGAGGTGTCACCTTACATTTCCTTCTGAAAACTTTTTTATTTAACCTTTCATACTCATTTTTTCAATCTAGTGGGAGGAAGGCTTGTTATTTATTTTTTTCTAATATAGATACTGAGGTAACCATTCTTTCATGCTTACACTAGAGTATCACTTTTGTCCTAAATCATGTGCTGATGTACGTGTATGTCTATTTCTGGACACCCTATTTTTGACCTATTTGTCTACCATTGTACTAGCACCATACTCTCTTAATTGTTTAAGCTCTATAATAGGTCATGATATTGTATATTCTTTTAGCTTTGTCCTTCATTTTCAAGACTGCCTTGGCTATTCCTGGCTATTCCATTTACATTTCCAAGTACATTTCAGAAACAGCTTGTTCAATTTTCGTTTCTTCTTTTTTTTTTTTTTTAATTTATTTGACAGAGAGAGAGCACAAGTAGGCAGAGAGGCAGGCAGAGGGAGAGGGAGAAGCAGGCTCTCTGCTGAGCAGGGAGCCCGATGTGGGGATCGATCCCAGGACCCTGGGATCATGACCTGAGCTGAAGGCAGATGCTTAACTGACTGAGCCACCCAGGCGCCCCTCAATTTTCATTTCATTACAGCAAAGATAACTTACTATATACACACTATTCTGCATTTTTATTCTTTCATTTAATTTATTTTGGAGATTTTCCTCGTTTCTTTTTTATCTGCTTACTACTCCTTTGTTGGGTACAGCTAACACCACTCTGGTCTAATCCTTTTTGAAAGTAATAGGCAGATCTACCTACTTAAGTCATGAGTTGTTGGGGAAAATGAATCTAAATATATTTACGACAAGTAAGCATGTAGAAACTACCATGAAAATGAAGTCATTTATATTTGATAAAATTAGCATGATTTGATTGGATTTTATCAACCCCTGACTGTGTGGTTTTAGGAATTCTTGCTTCTTTGTAAGAAAAGATGTAAGAAACAAAAATAGGAATAAACAAAAGAATTTAAGTTAATTCAAATTACATGATTATTAAAGCTCAATATATACACACACACAAATATTAGTGCAAGACTTCAAAAATATATATATATGTTTTAGAGAGAGTGTGTACGTGCACATATGCCTGAGCAAACTGGGGGGAGGGGCAGAAGGAGAGAGAGAGAGAGAATCTTAAGCAGGCGCCAACCTCAGCATGGAGCCCAACGTGGAGCTTGATTCCATGACCCTGAGATCACGACCTGAGCAGAAATCAACAGTCAGACACTTAACCGGCTGAACCACCCAGGTGCCCCCCAGAAATATATTCTTAATAGATTTTGAGACAATTGTAAAAGCCCATCCTAGAAGTGAATAACCAGTTTAAATCCAATTCTGAGTAGTTGAATATCTGTTTCTAATTAGTTGGTTTCAGATGATCTTGTAAAAGTGTATACAGAAATTATCTTAGGGGCGTCTGGGTGGCTCGTCGTTAAGTGTCTGCCTTCGGCTCAGGTCATGATCCCAGGGTCCTGGGATGGAGCCCCGCATCGGGCTTCCTGCTCAGCGGGAAGCCTGCTTCTCCCTCTCCCACTCCCCCTGCTTGTATTCCCTCTCTCGCTGTGTCTCTCTCTGTCAAATAAATAAATAAAATCTTTAAAAAAAAAAAGAAATTATTACCGGAAATTTTTTATTCCCCCAAAGCAGTGCAATTAATTAGGATTATTGGCAGTGGAATAAAAAAATCAACCCAGATATTTAATTTAAACCTCCTTGCTTTTGTCCATTTTCATTGGGAACCTACTCTACACAAGTTGTGAAGAATGCTTCCCTTCCCCTCAGCTTACCAGACTCTATTGCAATGTTCAAGTGCATCTTTAGCCACACCATCTCTCCACAACTCTGCCAGACTGAACAAAAGGGATGCATTTTTTATTTCCAAAAGATATTTTATTTTAAAGATAATCAAGAAAGTTTATACAAACAGACTGTGGCAACTTTTTGCTAATTTTTAAGAAATCAAAGAAGATATGATCTCCAGGTTGATGACTGCTATGGTCTGAATGTTTATGCGCCCCCCCCATTCATATGTTGAAAACCTAATACCCAAAGTGATGATATTAGGAGGTGGGGCCTTCGGCAAGTGATTAGGTCATGAGGGTGGAGTCATCATGAATGGGATTAGTGTTCTTACCAAAGAGGCCCCAGAGAGCCCCTTAGCCTTTTCTCCCAGTTGCGGGCACCAGGAGAAGTTGGCAAGCTCCCAGCCTTCACCAGAACTTGGCTGTGCTGCCACCTAATCTTGGACTTCCAGCCTCCAGAAGTGTGAGAAGTAAATCTCTGTTGCTCGTAAGCCACCCAGTCTGTGGTACTTTGTAAGAGCGGCCAGAATGGACTAAGACAATGTGTGTGAGTCATAACATTCTTCTGTTTAAAAACTCCTTGTAAGTTGTAGAAGGAAAACCCTCCAACAAAGCACAACATATTTCAGTTTTGTTTGAACAGAAACCACCTCCCTGTAGGTACTTCATATTCAAGATCTCACCCTACTTTTCCAGTTGATTCATCTTAAACCAGGCCCTGGCACAGACTGGAGCTGCTCTGTGCCCTGAGTGGTTTAATGTTGGTTTCATTATTATTTAGGGATGGGCAAGAAGATGGCTGCCATTGGAAAAAAAACAGTTTGTTATACTCACAGATTCCAAGACTGGGTTGGAGCGGGGAGGGCAGCGTATGCCACACCATGGCGTAGAGGTGGGTATGTGCACAATGGGAAGCACTGGGGTGGGTGAGGAGTCAGAGAGAGAGAGAGAGAGAGGGAAAACTGTGGGCGAGGGCCTTTATTGTGGTTTTCAAGGGAAGGAATGGGAAAGGCAGAATAGGCAGGTTTAGGATTGGCTAGTTTGAGTACTTTCAACAAGCTCTGGGGCATAGAGACTGTCTCTAGCTGTCCTGGCACTTGGCCCTGGGGTGATTAGGGCAGGTGAATGGTGGCCTAGAGTGATGAAGCATGGGAAAGGGTGTGGTTGGGGCTTTGGGTCTAGATTGGTTGGTTTGCATTTGAAAAGCATGTTCACTGTATCCTGGGCAATCTTCCGGGATCAGCAAGGACAATTGTCAAAGCATCAGAACACAGAAAATAGAAGACATGGCTAATACACTGCCCTGGTATAGAGCCCCTCTTAGAGGAAGGCAAAGGGCTCCCCAGAGCTCTTGCTATACTTAAGGCTCTGGAAAAGAAAATCTTTGCAGCTACCTTGTTTTATTCAGCGTATTGGAAATAGCACCCAGTGATACTGAGAGAATTCACTATTCAGTTGAACTTTTGTCCCCAAATAGCATCTGAAATCATCAAAGACAGTTTCTGTCAGGGCCTGGGCTTTCAGCACTTTGTTGTCTTTGTGTCAGGCCCATGTGGTCCCAGCAAGTGTCACTCACCACTGCTAGGTCCTGTGTTGATGGTCCACATACTTTCCGTCAGGCACCACCAGTGAGTGCTCTTCCTCTTCCTCCCTACTTTCCTCTCTGGTGTGATCATCCTCCTCATCTTCATCTCTTCCCTCTGCATCTTCTACCTCATCTCTGTCTTCTTCCAAGTTTATCTCCTTTGTGTACTCTTGAGTTTGTGAACCCATCGTATTCAAGTCTTCCATTTTTCCATCCTGTGGGGATCAAAGTAGTACAAATCATTCAGGATAAACTGGCAGTCCCTCGTTTCCAACATGCTCCCCTAAACAATAGAGAAGCTCACACTTCTTGGTCAGCATGGCATTGGTATAGGGAGTTGGCTCTGTCGGAGGGCTGCTGGCTTCATCAGAACGATCTTCCTCCTTCCTGCCGCCTGAGACAGAGAGCATTGGTTCAATGCTAATCATTGTCCCATCCTCTGTGACCACCTTTCTGACCACATCCAGGGACTCCTGGGCGCTGGCTTCCCCACATTCCTGCTTGTTATCACTTTCAGGCTCTACTACTGCTACTACTACTATTATTATTATTATTATTATTATTATTATTATTATTATATTTTGGCCTTGCCTATGTTTTTATTCTCTGACCCAGTCCCTTTAGCTGTCCTGCAAACCAGAGGCTCTTTGTGGTGTTATAGAAGTATGAGTCATCAAAGAAGTCAACTTCCAGACTCTCTTCTTCTTCCTTAACACAGACACCACCAAAAAGCAGTGTCTGATGATTCAGGCCACAGCTATCAAAATGCTAGATCTAGGAGTGAGCTATATTCCCCAAGGGATAATCTGAGTCCACACCCATTTGCCTTTTTTTTCCTTCCTCAGACTTTAGTGGAGCATATCGGAATGTAGAGTGTGTTTGTCCACCTTTGTTGACTGTTTCCAATAACCTCCGTAGATGATTATGCTCCCCTATGGAGTGACAGAAATTTCGCAGCCCAGTTTGGGTTTGGGCCCTGTTCCTCACAGGACAGCTTGCTCTACATGAATGTGTCCAGGTCCTGCCTGTCATAGTGATAGATGTGATCCCTTGTACCCTCATGGAAAACACCAAAAAGAATTAACCGTGTCTTCCAGGCTACCATCTGATACCCACTTTGACTTAAAGGGTCCCTTGTTGATTTGACTTGGTCTCCGGCCTTGGTTGCCAAATGAAGGGCCCAAAGATCTGTGTAGTGAATATGGTCAATTCATCTTTCTCAGGATGATCAGAGAAAAACACATTCAATGTAGGTGAAGGTGGGGAATGTGCGTTTCTACAATCTGAGTGTTTTTAGCATCTCGTGTCTGGAGGTGGGCTATCGGAGCTTCAGGGTCTCCTCCTTCCCCAGATCTTGGACATTTTCTTCTCCGTCCTAGTGGCCTTTTCTCCTTCTTGTCCATCATGTGGGTCTGAAGCCACACAGGGAGACCAAAGGAGGGAGCTGCTTGTGCAACCTGCTTAGAAGAGGATCCTCCCGGGGGCAGTTCTGGTGATGCATTTTTAAAGACAAACTAGAAAATTTGTCCCCCTCCCTCCCAATCATAAACATTATAACAGTTTACTATGCACTTTGTTTGGACTTAAAATTGCCTCCAACTTTCCTCTGTTTGCCTCAGAATATACAAGACCAAGCAACATAAGTGCTTATGTGAGTGTGTACGTACATGAGTGTCTATGTATTATGCAGTATTTATTCTGTTGCCTACATGATCTTTAAACATTTCTTCTGTGATGAGCTGTGCCTTTCTACAGGGTGAAGCCTGCATTGTCATCATTATTCTGTGCCATATCTACTAGCCCCATATGTCCCTAATCAAAAAGGTTGGTACCAATGCAGATAACCATCTAGCTTGGATCTGAAGAATAAATGAACTCAGACAAGATATTTTAGGTTCAGGATGTTGGATTCTAGGCCATAATGAATTTATTTAAAACAATGAACTGCACCTTGACAGAACACCTTTAACTTTACATAATTACCCTCATAATCTATGGTCTTCCCTCTGATACTTTCTCTTTCTAATATATACCCGGAAAGTTCTTTGGAAGAAAACTGCTAGGAACGCATTTGCTGGTGGTCACTAAGAGATTGTTATCTGTCAATAGAAAATTATTTTCTTATAAAATACCTAGATGTTCTGGGCTTCTTTGCTGCTGCTCTATTTATCCTTGTGATGACTGTCAATATTTTTTTAATGTAATCACTTCTCCTATTCTGCTGGTATTCTGAAATAATCTATTTTTGCTGCTTCAGCTGCTGCTGTGTATCTCATACATGGAAGCCATGAGAATGCTATAAAATTGCATAATGGAAACAAATAATTGGATTACACTGGAGAGCAAGTGGTTTTTCACAATGAAGTGCTATAATTTAATTATTCCGTGCTTATCTCTAATTCCTTGTTTCCTTTTCCCATTCATTTTTGCCAAATGAATCTCTCTTTATGGTATGTATTTATTAACATTGTATCTCTATTTCTGTGACATCTGAATTCGGGAGCTGAAATATGTGTCTGAGATATGCTATTTCAACTCTATCTCGCCACTCCAGGCTTAGGGGAGGGTTGTGTCAGGCTAGCAATATAGAAAGTAAATTGAGTTAGCCCTTCACCATTATATATATTCTTGATAAAACTTGGCTGTGGAAGTTGTGCTGCACAGCTGCATGTAATGACGCAGAGAGATCTCTACAAGCAAACTTGCTGAGTAAAAGCTCACACTCATCTTTCCCCCGGCTTTATTGAAATATAATTGATAAATAGAAATTATATACATCACGGTGTACAATATCATGTTTTTTTAAAAAGATTTATTTATTTGAGAGAGACAGAGAGTGCAGGGGGGAGGACAGAAGGAGGAAAGAGATAATCTTAAGTAGACTCCCCACTGAGCATGGAGCCTGATGCGGGGCTCAATCTCAGGTCAGGACCCTGAGATCACAGCCTGAGCCGAAACCAAGAGTCGGATGCTCAATGGACTGGGCCACCCAGGGGCCCCAAAGTCATGTTTTGATATATGTACACACTATGAAGTGTTTACCACAATCAAGATAATTAGCATATCCATCACTTCACAAAGTAAGTGGTGAGAACACTTAAGATCTAGTCTCAGCAAATGTCATGTAATACAGTAATATTAGCTATAATCATGCTGTACATTAGACCTCCAGAGCTTACTCATCTTGCACAGCTGAAACTTAGGGTGCACACATTTGAATTTTACTAGATTATGTTATCTCACTTTCCAATATTCAGTTGCTTTTTTCCTATCATATGTTTTACTGATTACCACCCCTCTCACCCCGGTTTCAGGAATAAGCTGCTGCCCAGTTGCTCCTATTTTCTAGCTGGATTGTCTGAACTATATCTCAAACTGATTGCCTACCATTTTTTAAAATACGCTACCAGAATTAACCCCTAAATGTCTTAAATACCACTCTACCTCATACTTATCACTAGAGGTTTAAGCCTCCCAGCCATCCGTTGTTATCCATATGCTCATCCCCATCCTGCTCTGTTCATCCTTTGATTTGAGTCAGTCTCCTAGCCACCCTCTCCCCCCTCCCAAACTCTTCTACCATGCCCTCTGGAACTCCTGGGCCATCACTTAGCAAACTCCCTCATAAACTCAACCTGGTCTCTGACTGCTCCTTTATGGTCTTGCTCTGATTAAAACTCCCGCCCCAGAGGATACCGATTCCTCTCCAGCCTTTCACAGAGAAGCCCCTATTCCACTAATCACAAACCGGGAGGGAGCTGTTGAGGTGGGTGCCTGCCTAATAATTGCCCATTGCCACATCCAAATCATTTCTACCCCTTTCTCTGTCGAAAACCAATTCGCTTTTGGAAATTTATCTTGTCATGTGCTCGCTTCGGCAGCACATATACTAAAATTGGAAATTTATCTTGTCAGACTATACCATGGACATGCTTTCTTGCTGCTGCCATATTCTAAGCCTCCTTGTCAGTTAGGACCTCTACACCTTACAGTCTTCCTCTCCACCACCATGTTTATTGAGCCATTCAACACCCTGAGCCTCTCACTTCCTTGACTTTCTCACTTCCAAGGATCATCACCCATAATTGCACCACCTCTGAAATCTTGATCTCAAGCATGCTGTACTCTGATAAGCATTCTCCCTGCTGAAGAATACACATGGGACTCCATCCCAGGACCCTGAGATCAGGACCTGATCCAGGGTGACTCAGAAGGACTGAGCCACCCAGGCGCCCCCTCTGATAAACATTCTTATCTTTCTGTCTCACTTACTGTAGCCTCTCCATTCTAGCCTGTAATTCTTCTCCCAGATTAAGATCTCTAGTTTATGGACCCATCATTAAAGTCATTCAGTTGCAAAATCCCTTTAGTTCCCTCACTCCACAGAACTCTCCAGATAAAAACCCAGCACTGTCTAAACCCACCTCTGCCTTTTGTCCACATAACTGCTTGGGGGAGAAGTCCTGACTTTCCTGCCTACTATCCGTTCTCATTCTTCGCTTTCTTTCCTATTACCTTGTTAGAGATGTCTGTTTGCATCAAAAGCAAATCTCTCTGATGTTTGGGGTCCCACCCCTTGCAGCCATCCTACAGGCATCACTTTTGTAAGTATTTTCTCTTTTTCCTACATCACCAATACCTGAAATTCTATTGAATATCTCCCATAAGCATACAAAGCATAGTAACAGTTTTTGTCTTTAAAAAAACCTCTTTTTAAATTTCATGTACTTTTTTAGAAAACCATTTTATTTCTTTTCTTTGACTGCAAATCTGCTTAAAATAGTTGTGTCTCCTTTCCTCACTTTGCAGTCTTTCTTTGACCCGTTCTTCCCATCCAACCTTTCTAATAAAACCGCTTTTATGAACATGATTTCTGCTGTGCCACATCCCAGCATTCTTTCTTTATGTTCATTTTATTCAACTTCTCAGTGAACTTGAAATGATTCTTTGGATGCTGCGTCTCTTGACTTTAGTGACATCTGTTTTGTTCTGTTTTGTTTTCCTTAACAAATTGGACCCTCATTTCCCTCCACCTTTGCTCACTGAATTATGAACTCTAGGACAAAATGCATGGACAAAGAAAACTGCAGCCCACAAGAGCTAAGAGGTATGAAGAATAGATATTAATATTTTACTGTTCAAGAGCCATAGAAGGCAAGAATAGAGAGAATGGATAGTAGACAATGGCCAAAGTAGAAATAGAAATAATGGCAGAAACTTTTTCATATCTGCTGATTGCCCTAGACAACCAGCCTCCAATATCGTATGCTTTCAAGCTTGGTCCTTTCCGAAACTACTCCCAATTTTCACAGCATGCCTTGAGGGGATTGGAATTCAGGTAGATTGGTTGAGTCTCTTACTATAATTTTTTTAAAGTTTTTATTTAAATTCCAGTTAGTTAATATACAGTGTGATAATCGTTTCAGGTGTACAATACAGTGATTCAACTTTTCCATACAACACCTGGTGCTCATTACAAGTGCCCTCCTTCACCCCCATCATCTATTTCACCCATCCCCCCACCCACCCACCTCCATTCTGAGGTGATTCCCATTCTCATTTTAGTTTTAATCACTTAATCTTTAAAGATGTATTTATTTATTTTAGAGCGCAAGCAGGAGAGACAGAGGAAGAGGAAGAGAGAATCTCAAGCAGACTCCCCAGTGAGCACAGACCCCCTCACTGGGCTCCATCCCAGGACCCATGAGATCAGGACCTGAGCGGAAACCAAGAGTCAGATGCTTAACTGACTGAGCCACCTAGACACCCCTAATCACTTCATCTTTAAAATTATAGTGACAGACTCCTCTCTCTCACTATAATTTAAACAATGAAGTGATTAAAGTTATGTCAAAACCAACCACAACTTGTTGATAGAAAGAGAAAGAATAAGAAAACATTAAGAAATATTCATGGATGGAATTTATGAGGTCTATTACCCGTTCCAAACTTAGCAGCTTAAAATAACAAACATTTACTATCACACAATTTCTGAGGGCCAGGAATCTGGAAGTAGCTTAGCTGGGTTGTTCTGACTCAGCATGTCTCAGAGGCTGCATTATCAGGATAGTCTTGACCAGGGACACAGAAGATTAGTTACAGAGAATTGAGAGGTGAACACTATGAGGGAAATGAAGAAAAATGAGTTAAGATTAGCTTTCTCCACACTGTGTTCTGGGGGATCCTTGTCTCCTGCTCCTTCCAAAGGGGGTTCTGTGGTCAAATAGGAATGGGGAACACCTCAGAACTCACCCCCTCTAGAAATGGGCATAGGGAAGGCTCTGGGAGAAGTCCTGAGGCACAGGATCCATTTGACTTGGTTATTTCAGCATTTCCCCAACTTTTTGACTAAGGGACACCTTTATTTATTCATTTTTAAGACACATTTTTTTAAGGATTTATTTATTTGTTTTTAGAGACAGAGAGCACTCACACTTGTGTGCATGAGTGGGAGGGGAGGGGCAGAAGGAAAGGGAGATAGAATCTTAAGCGGACTCCGCGCTAAGCACAGAACCAGACACGGGGCTCGATCCCACAACCCTGAGATCACAACCTGAGCCGAAACCACTGAGTCAGATGCTCAACTGACTGCACCACCCAGGCACCCCAAGACACATCCTTTAACTGCTACCTCAAATATCTGTGACACCTAGATTTGATCATGCCCCTTCATTAAGGACAGCAATAGTGTCCTTAATTTAAGGCTATGGGAAGAAAACAGAACTTTGAATTTTATCCTTTTGAACTTCATTTTTGTGATATTTTAATATAAATAATACATTAACATAGTAAATGTAAAATAAATAAGTATGAAGGGTGTACCTGCCACATTTTTTACTGATACAAAGAATCCCCTGGTGTACAGGATAAAGTTATCCTACTTCGCATGTTAGTCAGGTTCCATGAATCTGACTCTCCAGGCTTTTCTCTAGACCCTGCCCAACCTCTCCCTGGACTCGCCCACTAGTGTGTTGACCCTTCTTACAACATGGCAGAGAATTTGTTTAAATGTTATTACATTTTCTAGGATACCATTTTCACCTGAAATATCAGTTTGTCATTTTTTTTTTTAAAGAGTTTCTTTGAGCAAAAATTGATTTGGATCTGGCAGCACCAAATTAGAAGTGGTTAGCAGCACTTCACCGTCAGGAGCTGGGGGGAGACTTTAGTATAGAGAAGAAGCAGAAGCAAAGCTAGGAAATTGTTTGATTGGCCATAGCTTAAGTGGCCAGATTCTATTCCTGTTCATCGTCTTTGTGGCTTTGTTATCTACCTATAAACTGGACTGGGTCCTGAACTCTTCTAGTTTCCTCAAATATCTGTCTATGACTCTTCAAACTAACATTTCCAGTATTTTCCCAGCTTTCTTGAGTTGGAATCACTAACAGCAAAGACTGCCCTTACCCTCATCGGAAGGGACCATACTGGTCCTCCTTGATTCCCAGATGGCAGCCAACCTTTAGGGCCTTGAACATTGGGTCCATATCTCCCAATTTCAAAAGGCTCCTCCAGACTTTTGAAACTGCGCACCAGCTGGGGATCCCAAATCCTGTTTGTTTTTGAGCACCCATCTCAAGGATTCCTTCAGCATTGAGGTTTCTCTCCATTTAGTGTTCCTGGTGTGTGCCCACATCTGAATCATGAAGATCCATGATCCTTTATCTGTAGTTCTGAAGCCCCAAAGTGCTCAGATGGAAAGTTTGTTTTATTTTATTGTTCTTTTTTTTTCCATCTATACCAATATTACATTAGCAATCAAAAGTAATGACTTAAATATTTTGGTATAAATTGAAGATAGCAGAGATTGATGATAGTTTTGCATGAAGAGAGAATTATGCAATACGATTTTATAAGATTCCGGATGTAAAAGAAATAATGAGAGGACACATAGTACCATCATAGTTGATTAAAACAGAAACCTGGGATGGGCATTAGAATTGACCTAATTCAACATCCCCTCAAGATGGAAAGTTTTAAAACCTCATCTGGTGAAACACCTGATTTGAACCAACGTGAAGCCATTCATGTTTTTAAAAATCTCTCTAAATGTGTCTATTCATACATTTTGCTGCAGAACATTAAGTGTTTGATTACGCAGTACCGCCCCAGACCCGACTAGGTACACGCACTCTATTGCCTTTCTGAAACTTGAAACAGTCCAAGTCAAATCTATCTGGCCCCAGGTATTTAGGAAAAGGGGTCTGTGAAATCTTACAATTGATAGTGATTAACTATTATAAGTGCTTTCATACATGTTGTATCTCCCCTTCTAGTAACAAGCCTGCAAGGTGAGCAGGTCCCTGCTTTACAGACTCAGGGACCATCTGATTTTCTCCAGTCTATGGTCCCCGATGCAGGCAGCGCAGACATTAGACCCAGATCATCGGCTCCAGATTGTTTCCTGGTGCCGTAAACCCAGTTGTACAGTGTTTGTCGCATAGTCGCATAGATTGTAAGTCCCTTGTCAACAGGGACACTGCCTTCCTTTTTTCCTCTAAGACTGAGTCCATGGTTGGCATTGCCCTTTGCATAGTGTTTAAACAAGCCTTTCATGAAAGGTAGAATTTATACCATAGCAGTACTTTAAAAAGTCTAATTTTAAAAAAGTCACCAGAGGCTTTGGGGACAGATGAATCTCTGGTCCAGTTCTAGATCTGCAATTTACACTCTCATTTACCTTGGGCAAGTCACTTAGTTTCTCTGTGCTTTGGTTTTCTTATCTGTAAAAATGAGAGAAACTATAAAAGTCTTAGAAAGGGGGATTAGAACAATTGAAGGAGAAAATCCACGAAATACACAACACATATTCACAAATGGTTATTATGAGAAGAAAGCACCCCACTGATGAATTCAACAGATGCCAATTGAATTCCTACAACTGGAAACCTGAGAGCTATAATAATTTCCCTGCAGAAAGATTCACTGTTCTATGAGAACAAGCTTTTCACTTTGTTCATCGAACATTTTACTTGTTCTTGGTAGCATTGCCTGATTGAGGATCTTCGTGGACAGCGTAGGAATTAACATTTTTGTTTTTACAGATCCTAAGGTGGAGTGATACTCACTTCTTCACGTTTTCCCCACTTTCTCATCCCTTCTCTCACCTGCTTTCTCATTCCCTTCTCAAACTGAGGTAACTTCTGGAATCCAAGGAGAAATACAAAAGGAAGGGGAAAGGAAAGGTCCAAGGAAAACAGAAGGGAGAAGGCAGGCAGGTTGGAGAAAGAGCAGGGTCTCTGTCGGGTGCCCTGCAGTACTCTGTCTGTTGACCATCAGCCTGCAGCCCCTCTTGCTGCCCTCCACTGGGGACCTGCAGGCCGTCCGGGGCTGCTGCAGACAAAGGGGCTACCTTGTAAGCACGGTGTGTGTGTGTGTGTGTGTGTGTGTGTGTGTGTGTGTGTGTGTGCGTGCGCATGTGTGAAACGACACTTCCTTGTTTTCACCGCGGTCGCCCCCAGCCCCCATTTCTCCTGTTCTCGTTGCTAACAGACATGGCCCTGGTTCTTTATTCAACTCAGGACATGGAAAACCGCTCTATTTTTGAAGCTGTATTTCCCCAGTGTTTTTTAGTCCCCAATGTCTAGGGTAATTGGGACCTCAGAGCATGAGAACCATTTCCAGGTTTGTTGTTATCCCAAACAATACTCTCTGCCCTCCCTCACTCTAAGCATGTGCTTCTTACACCGGCCTCTCTTTGCCTCCTGCCAAACCTTTCTTCTCCAGAATCCTCTTTCCTCTTTGCTCAGTGCATCCCTGAACTGTAGGGGGGAGAGGGAGGGAGGGAGGGAGAGCAAGAGAGAGACAGAAAGAGAGACAGAAGTGAGTGAGAAAGCCCAGGCTGTTGTGACTTACCAAGGATTTTTGTCAAAGATGAAAGTATCCAAATGTACCAGACAGAAATGGAAAATGGTGCTTTAAAGTAGGAACACATGTTTTACTTTAGAAAAGTAAAAATTGCAGAGGATTATTTTCTTCTATTGTATTCTCTCCCCTCTCCTGATTTTTAGTTGGAGGCAACACAGAATAAACAGTATGGGATCTACTTCTCACTACTACTACTACTACTTTATGCCCTCTATTACCTTTCTAAAACTTGAATAATTCAGAATTCCAAAACAAATCTGGCCCCAGATATTTAGGATCAGTACCTTCACTGCCACCATCCACTCCAGACTTGATGATTCCAATAGCCTCCTAACTGGTTTCCCTCTTTCCACCCTTGCTGCGCTCCAGTTTATTATGAATGGTGTAGCTAGAGTGACAGTTAAAATCTAAGTCAATTCAAGCCTCTCTTCTGCTCAAAACCCTCCAATAGGTCCTCCTTTCAGAGGCCTATAGAACTCCCCATGACCTGCCCCTACCATCCTGACATCACCCCATTGGCTTCCTTGCTGTTCCCTGACAGGCCTGGCTGTACTCCTGCCTCAGGGCCTTTGCAGTTGCTCTTTCCTCTATCTGTTATGCTTTTCCTCCAGATTACTGAAGTCTAGCTCCCGCACATAGGTCAGTCTTTACTCTGCCTTCTAAGGAGAGTAAAGACTGACAATCTTTTCTAAATTACGTCTTCCTCCAAAATTTCCTTACCCTTCCTCTTTAGCAGTTAAAAATTATCCTAGGGATAAAAGTATTTGGTGTTTGTTTGTTTGTTTGTTTTTCCTCTTTGGACAACAGGAAAACTTGCCTTGAATATCTTTGGCCTGTAGTGTGAAATTATTGCTTCATAGGAGTTTTAAGTGGTAATCTCATTCATGTTTAAGAATCAGCACTGAATGGGGTGCCTGGGTGGCTCAGTTGGTTAAGTGTCTGCCTCCGGCTCAGGTCATGATCCCAGGGTCCTCGGATTGAGCCCCACGTCGAGCCCCACGTGAGGCTCTCTGCTCAACTGGGAGCCTGCTTTTCCCTCTCCCTGCCTGCCCCCCTGTTTGTGCAATCTGTCTCTGTGTGTGTGTGTCAAATAAATAAATAAAATCTTAAAAAAAAAAAAGAATCAGTGCTGAAGTACAGATACCATGCTATTACATGTGAACTCATATCTCACGGTTAAAAGTAAAATGAATATCTATCTTTTTTGTTGTTTTAAAATTCTATTCTAGGATCTTTGTCAATGATTCTGCATCTCAGGGTTCAGGAGAAATCCATTTGTAATCACTTCTCATTTATCCAACAGGGTGGACTAAGCGCGCAAGCTTTTGTTCGTGTGGAAATGGAGGATGTGAATGATAATGAACCTGTCTTTAACCCGTCAACCTACGTGATGAGCATTAGCGGCCAGACCCAGCCAGGCACCGAGATCATCAATGTTCTTGCCACTGACAGGGATTCTGGGATATACGGAACAGTGGCTTATGAGCTCATTCCGGGAGACCTGTCATCCCTTTTTACCATCGACTCCACTACAGGTGTGTGCTCTTGGAACAATTTTCCTCTGAAATCAACAGCTTCCACTTTACAGCCAGAAAATTGGCCAAAGTGATTTTTTTTATTAGCAGGGATGTTGCAGGACTCACTTCACTTTCCAGAAGGCAGCAAGGTATATCGTAAAGATCCAAGGTTTTGTGATTACATGAGACCCGGATCTGAGTTCAAGCCTTGTCTCCTACTGGCCTTACAATCTTTATTGGCCTCAGTCTCTTTACCTTAAAAGTAGCCCTATTAATTCCTGTGTTGCGAGGTTTTGAGAGGATTAGAGGCAGTAAATTATGAGAAACAGCTGGCTGATAGTATTTATTTTGCAAATGTTCATTCACTCCGTTCGTATGATCTTGCCATCTAAGGGTGATTTCCACGATTTCAGTGTATTAAGAGATAATTTAGTGCAAAGAGCATTGCGTGGACATCCAAAGTAGATCCCTTTCTTGTACTAGGTCTGGCATTCCCTAGTGTTTTGGGGTCTTAGCTTCCTTGTTTTTAAAATGATACCCAAAGCTCCTTTTACTTCTCTAATATAGCAATTGCATATCTGCCAAAGAAGTCCAGTGGATAAACTGAGTCTTTTAGAAATAATCAAAATTTAGGAGGTTCTTATTGGTTTATTGTTAACAAAGTAATGTTTGAAATGTTGATTACAGGAAAATCTAAAATTTCAAGTATATATTATTACATTGTAATACTTTTGAGATATTGGAGATGTTCTGGTCCCAAAATGGTGCTGCAAAAATAAGCACACAAAAACTTTTTTTCTTTTACTTTTCTCCTTCTTTTAAAAAAATTTAATTAAATTTTACTTCATTGTAGTAAGAACACTTAACATAAGCTCTGTCGTCTTAACAAATTTTTAAGTATATAATGCAGTATTGTTGTCTGCAGGTGTAATGTACAGCCAATCTCTAGAGCTTATTCATCTTGCTTAGCTGAAACTTCATGCCCACTGATTAGCAATTTCCATCTCTCACTCCTAGCTAGCCTCTTGCAACCATTACTGTCTTTGATTTTATGATTTTGACTATTTCAGAGACCTCCTGTAAGTGGAATAATGTAGTATTTGTGATTCTGTTACTGGCTTCTTTCACTCAACACAATATCTTCCAGGTTCATCCATACTGTTGCATTTTGCAGGATTTCCTTCTGTTTTAAGGCCAAATACTATTCCATTGTATGTATGTACCACATTTTCTTTATCCATTCATCTGTTGATGGACATTTAAGTTGTTTTTACAGCTTGGCTGTTGTGAACCTAGGAGTAAGGATATCTCTTTGACATTTTATTTCTTCTTAAAGCACCTGACCTGAGCACAGGTAGAATGCATTTCTGTTGTGATGAGGATAATGTCAGGTGCTATATAGATATTTTGTGTACATTGTCTTTACTGGATCTTCACAATACCCTCTGCAACAACCATTTTCGCTAGCAACAAACAATAATTTACACAGCAAATCTAACCATGTTAGTTTGGCTTCTAACCCAGCCCCAGTAGATGGAGAGTCATTGCTTCTTGCTTGGAAGGTGTACTTGCATCTGATGTGTGTGACTGGCTGGGGGACTAGTTGCTTACAATGGCAGTCTTAATAAGGCAGAACTTTCCTTGCTCAAAATAATCCACTGACATGGCTCCTTTAACATTTCAAAGATCAGAAGAAAATACTTTTTTTTTTTTTTTAGGAAATTAGTCTGCTTATCTTGGTTTTTTCAAAATCCGTCTAACCTCCTTGTCAAATTGTCAGGCCCTCTAGGACACTAGCATTGTCAAAAATATATAGGTCAGCCAGTTATCAGCGCACAGGATCTAAAAGCATTTAGTAGATTGTTTTTAAAAGACATCAACAAGCTCATCGTCTAGTTTTCCCTGGAAGGTCTTGAAGAATGAGCTGTACTGTGTTCTGTTTTTAGAAGAGATCTCTTGCTGCTCTGCTGGCTTCCATTCCTGGCGTGGGCTATAGGACAAATGCCATTGTTAATCAAGGAGAACGCTTTATGTGGGTCATTATCGAGGGAAGTATCACGGTATTTTTTTTTTTTTTTAAGCAAAGACCAAATTCATAATGGAAGTAGCCGTGGGTTATTATTGTTGGCAGTTTTGATGCCGGTTCATTTAGGTTGAAGACATTTTTCTAACAGTGCTCAGAATTTGGTTGCGCTTAATCGCAACTCATGAGAAATTCATGAGGCCTGGTAACGCTTTACTTTAACCTTTAGAAGAGAATAAACAGCATCACAACTAGCTATGGGGAAAAGTTGCCTAGTGAACAGGCAGTCTTCAGTTGGAACAGCTGAATTCAAGTTCATCTGTTGGCTGACCGCAACTCCGAATACATTTTCTATATCGTACGTAATAGTTAGGCTTCTAGGCCATGCCAAGAAAGCTAATTGAACTGTTGATGTTCTCGAAGAGTAGAACAAGGAGCTGTACTGGGATATGGTTTTCTTCTTCTGGATCTGCTTTTTGTTGTCATTGTTGTTGTTGCTGTGGACCTATAGAAAGCTGGACTTTCTTGCTTCTGCCAAAAGGTCTGTCTTTACCAAAGCTGCCAGTGTAATTGCAGTGTCAAGAAATTGCCTCTATCAATATGTATTTGGAGAATGAATGAATAAGTGACATCTAGAAATAATTGAAAAGTGATTTAAATCCTTATTTACAAATTCTTAAGAAACTGCAAGAGAGTGTCATTGATAACACAGAGCAAAATTTCATTTAAAATCTTCTTTCTGCATCACAGTGTGCTAGGTAATGCTATGGCTCACCCCCACTTTTCCTCAAAATTCTCCCAAACTCTTTCCACCTGGCTAGCACTTTTCTAGATATATATGCCAAGTATACTAAATATATTTGCATTTATATATAGTTATACAATTCTATAGATGTATAGCTGTATAGTTTTATATCATATGAGAAGAATATTGAGAATCAATGAGCTAATTTATATATTGTCACTTCTTCGTGAATTACTCTTAGGAATCTCGCTTAGAGACATTTATTCGTTTGTTCACTGGTTCATTCATCCTTTCATTTTGATGCTTCCTCTATCAGACATGCTGTTTTCTAAGCTTGCACATTTTGTGCTATAGGCTCATGTTTTTCTGAAGACAAGAGATTGCCCATTGATCTCTTTGTGCCACAATCAAGACTCATACTTTAAAAAAAGAGCTCTTTGACTTTCTGTGTTCATCTGGTAAGAAAAATGTTTTGGAGAAAACTGGAAGGGGGTGTGGTGATGTCATGGTTGTTTTCTCTTGTGGGTTTATCTTCCTGTTCTGTTTCTGGTTTTCTAAGTTTGTTGTTGGTTCAAAGAACATTTTTGTAAAATGTGCTTAGGCACCAGGAGAGATATTGAACTGAGCCTTCATCTCTCTTATTCTCAGTTAGTTGGGTTCCTTTGATGTGGGCACAAGGCCGACCACACTGTTTTGAGTTTTAAAAGAAGGAAATACAAGAGTCATGTTTATTAATAGCTCTTTTTATGTTTTTAATCCCATTTTATGAATTGTATGTAGATTTTTTTCTTATGTTGTTTGAAGTATTCCCTTTAGTAGCATGAAAAGAGTAGTTCTTTAGCTCCTTTGTTCGTTCTATTTATTTAGTAATTTTATACTGAAGTGAACGTTACTGCTAACTCTGATTATTTTAAGGTGTCTGATTTCAAACATTTGTGTTGGCCATTTGCAGTAGCCCAACTACCTCTTTTGCTAGGATTACCTTTAGTTAAATTCTTCTGGTTTGCCTCTCTTCATAGAAGCAAGTTAATGATATAAAGAAAAGTCAAAGTTCTAAAGAGTGTAGCTTATCTATTCAAGGCAGAAAATGGAGGCAAGTTCATCCTTTCAAGACATATTTATTCAATACCTATTATGTACCAGGCACTGTTTGAAGTATTTGGGATACATCAGTCAGTAAGACAGAAAAAAATTCCTGTTCTCATAGAACTTACAACGAAAGCTTATGTTGCTTTGCCTATTGTCTATTCTATGGTTAGTTGTGGTGTACACAAAATCCAAGTTAGGATTACAGAAGAACAAGTAATTAAAAGGGTAAGTGAGTGAGTTAAAGGCAGCTATGCCTCCTTATTTGGTTGTAACCTTTTGTTTGTACAGGGTGTGTGGATTTTAACATGGGCTGTGAGTAATGTAGCACAGACTCTATTTTTCTTTATTTCAAGGGCAGATCTTTTTCTAATGTTAGTTTTAAGCTCACATTTCATATCATGTACTGATTCTCATAATTCTTCGTGATTGCCACTTTCCTACATTTAGAACATTCTGATATGTAGCTAATAAATTAAAACCACATCTCATTCCATAAGGGATGTGAGCCTACTTAGGCCAAAAAAAAAAAAATAATGACTTCCTTTTATTTGTAAGACAGGGACTAAAATTAATCATGAACACCTAATCAGTGTGTGTTGCTTTTGTAGGAAACAAAAGCATATTAGAGAGTTTTCTTATGAGTTTTTCCAGTATAAGATCACAGACTCTTGGGAACCTTATAATTCAGCTCCCTTATTTAGTGGAGGAAGAAATCGAAGCTGAAAGGGATTCAGTGACTTGCCTAAGGATACACGGTGAATAAATGGCAGAATCGGACTTAAACCCTCTCCTGGACCCGTCATCTGTCCCTTATTGCTCTGTCTCAGATGTTAACACCTTTCAATATTGTTTCCATATATTGCCTGTTTGAGCTTTACATCAACTTATGGCATAAGCAAAGCAGATGCTTTTGTGCCCATCTGCAAATTAAGAGAAGAAAGGCCCTCAGAGTCTTAGTGACTTGCTGAGGGACACAGTTAACAACCCTGACACTTGAATTTACTTCTTGGACTTCCCTTTTAAGGCTCTTTCCATTATTATGCCTTTTTTTTTTTCCTTTTAAACTAAACACAAAGCTAAGATAAATAGAGGTTTCATTGTCTCAACTAAATAAGGTAGAAAAGTGATCTTTCATTGTGGCTTCTTATATAAGCCTATTTGAAATACCAAATTATCTCCTGATTTATTTGCTCTTCTCAACTGACTACATAGAATTTGGTGGAATCTTCCAAAATGGGTATGTTTCTCTTAAGAATCCTTTTCATTGTTGATACGAGACCAAATTTTCAGTCTGTTCCATTCCTTTCAGCCACTACCACTTAGTAACCCAGATTTGTGTGTGAAATAAATAGCATAATGTCACCTATTTACTGAATAAGTTTCTATATTCTCACAAACTGAATATAGGAAAGGCATCATAAATACCAATAACCAATAAGATATTGATATTGACATCCCATAGTTTTTGGTCTGTCTCTGTTTTTGAGAAAACCATACTTATAGACTCCATGTTTGGTGATGGTCATGATTTTGTGCTTGTTTGTTTGTTTGTTTGTTTGTTTGTTTGAAGTAGGCTCCATACCCAGCATGGAGCCCAGTGCAGGGCTTGAACTCAAGACCCTGAGATCAAGACCTGAGCTGAGATCAAGAGCTGGATGCCTAACCAGCTGAGCCACCCAGACGCTCCTTGTACTTGTTTTTGTTCTTAACTGTCCCATCGTTTGTAAGTCTAGTAATGACCCACAGGTTATTTTCTGACTATGAATGACAACCTTGGTTAAGAGCATCTCATATTTTTCAGGAGATTGGATTTTGAAAGTCAGTATTTCTTAATTAGTAGAATTATATGTATATTAGATTTTAATTAAGAGAGGACCTTTGTCTTTAAGTTCTTTTATTAGTCTATCAATTAAAAAATATTTCATCCTAACATTTTCCTCTATTTAAATAAGAAGTGACAAGATAAAGAGCATAGACAAACATTATTGCACATTATAATTGTATGTACAAATCCAAGTACTCAGTAATTCAAACATAAAATAAGCAGAGCTCGCGAACAGCCAGTAAATTAATCAACTTCTATTTTTCTAAAGTTAAAGTTTGTCCCCTGCTGACAAATGTACCACAATGGTTAATGATAACTGGTTAATGATAATTTGCAAGTGTCATGAAAAAATGAGAGCCAAGTAATCACTGTACTTTAAAATATGAAAATATAAACCCATAAATTCTAAGCTGACAAATATATAGGCAAACAGAGCTATTCATTTTATTGACTATCTTGTTATTTATTACATATATAAATATGTATATATATATATATTTTTTAAAGATTTTATTTATTTATTTGACAGAGAGAGACACAGCGAGAGCAGGAACACAAGCAGGGAGAGTGGGAGAGGGAGAAGCAGGCTTCCCGCTGAGCAGGGAGCCCGATGCGGGGCTCGATTCCAGGACCCTGGGATCATGACCTGAGCCGAAGGCAGACGCTTAACGACTGAGCCACCCAGGCGCCCCTAAATATGTATATTTATAAGTAATATGTATTATAGAGCTATATATAATATTTTTAATATTATAATATTATATAATATTGTATAATATATAATATATTCTGGTCCCTCCACTTTTTTTTTAAGATTTATTTATTTATTTGAGAGAGAGAGAGAGCATGTGAGTGGTGGGGAGGGGCAGAAGGAGAGGAAGAGAGAGTTTCAAGCAGAATCCAAGCATAGTCAAGGGAGAGTTTCAAGCAGAATCCAAGCAGAGCCTGACTCAGGGCTTGATCCATGACTCTGAAATCACAACCTGAGCCAAAACCAAGAGTCGGATGCTTAACCGACTGCACCATCCAGGCACCCATGGCCCCTCAACTTTTAATAGACACCTCAGTTTATTTAAAATGCTGGATTCAGAAAGACCTAAATGTGAGACATGAATCCATCAAAATCCTAGAGGAGAACTCAGGCGGCAACCTCTTTGACCTCAGCCGCAGCAACTTCTTGTAAGACATGTCTCTAAAGTCAAGAGAAACAAAAGCAAAAATGAACTATTGGGACTTCATCAAGATAAAAGCATGAGGATGGAGATAACATCCGGTTGCTCATCTTTCATCTGGGGATGGGGATCATTAAATAGATGATTCTCACCAGAGATAATATGCTTTTAAATAGCAGTGTGACCATAGTACAGATATTTATTTTATGAGATTTCACAATTTACTGTATGTTATTGTGGTACGTTTGCCAGTAGTTTGAGTATTTATAACATTATTTTTGTTTGTATCTTGGGAATCACATGTTCAAACAGTTTTATATAATTTCTATAAAGCATGATTTAACTTCAGCAATTCATTGAATTGAATACAGGTCTCCTAAATATATTCATTTGATGGTTCTAAAATTTCCATTGATACATATCCTTGAAACTTTTTATATAATAAGAATCCCATGTTTAGAGAAGAGTTTTGGGCAGTTATTTTTCAAGACACACATTTTAATGTCCAGTCTAAGTCTTCACTATTGTATCCATTTCCTATATAGGAAGGTAGAATATATATATATATATATTTGTAACAAACATATCTTCTTTTCCTGGATATTTTAATATTTTAATATATATATATTTCTAATTATAAAGTTAACATATTGTCTTAGTCCATTCAGGCTGCTCTAACCAAACACCACAGACTGCGTGGCTTAATAACAGACATTTATTTCTCACAGTTCTGGAAGCTACAAGTCTGAGATCAAAGTACTGGCCAATTTGATTCCTGCTGAGAGCTCTTCCCGGCTTGTGGACAGTTGCCTCCTCTCTATTTTCACATGGTGGAGAGAGAGTGAGCTCTCTGATGTCTCCTCTTATGAGGACCACTAATCCTATAAGATCAGGGCTCCACCCCTATGACCCCATTTAACCTTAATTACTTAGTCCAAATGCAGCCATACTGGGGGTTAGGACTTCAACATATGAATATTTAAGGGACACAATTCAGTCCATAGCACATATGCTCATTAAAACAATAGGAATATAAGAGGTAGAAAATGAACTGTCCCATAATCTCAACCCATAGGAGATGACCTCTCTTGATCGTTGTTCAGATCCTTCCATGTTTTCCAGCATGCATATTTTTCTGTGTGTGTTTGTGGGGGGGTGGGGTACAAATAAAGTATGTGTTAGTATTTATGATGATACTTTACAAATTATTCTGTATTTTTCCCATATAAAATGTAGCATGTAAAATCTTTCTAGATGAAAACGTGTATATTCATTCTTTTTAGATGCCACATTAACATTCTATTGTGTTAATCTACCACATGGATTGAACCATTCATTTTTTTCTTGTGCTGTCTCTTTAAGGGTGGGGACTCAGTTTCCTCTCACCCTTCCATCTCTCCCACATCCCAGCCTGCTAATTTTTAAAAATTCCGGGTTTTAAGTTCCACTGGTTATAAGAACTCATGAAATTCAGCTCCTCTGGTTTTCAAAGCCAAATGTTATGGGGATTCATCCTTCCCGTGAGGGCTTCCTGGTGTGGGGGTCTTCCCTCTCCTTTCTGGCACTGTCCCTCCCTCCTGCAGACTGTTCGTGAGTCTGTTTAGTTCCAGACCATGTCTCAACCCTTTCTGCCACGTCTCTTATTATTAGGATACTAAATTATTGTTTATATATTTTCAAAATGTTGTCTTTTGATTTTATTTATAAATCATTAAGGAAATTAAGGAATACATGAATGAATAAGAGATCAAAACTGTTAATTAAAATACATGTTATCCTTATGATAAGCATGTGTATGCAGGCCACTGTGGGATCATAGAAGGTGGATCTAAAGCAAAGTGGAGGGTATATGCAGGTCACCTACACCAGGCAAGACTTGAGCTGTGCTTCAAAATGTGACTAGAAGTCAGAGAGGATGAAGAAGTTGTTCTAGGAAGAGGATACAGCAATCCAAATGGAAAAGAGCAAGGTCTATCCTGGAAATTATAAATAGTTCACTGTGTCTGGAGCAAAAAGGACTGTACAGAGATGGGCTATGGAGGTGGAAAGGGCTCATTTACCAACGACTTGGTCAATATAGAGAAGGCATTTGAACTTCACTCTGAAACTCTGGGGAGGCACCAACATGTCTAGACTTAGATTTTAGGAAGACTATTCTAATACAAGTATGAAAAATGGTTCAGAAGGAGTCCTCTGGAGTCAGAAAGACCAAGTTGTGGTCTAGTTGAGGCAGACATTAATTTTTTCATAGTCATCATCATCAAGAGTGGAAAATGAAACCTTTAAACAATTTCTCTGTAGGAGTGCCTGGGTGGCTCAGTCGTTAAGCGTCCGCCTTTGGCTCAGGTCATGATCCCAGGGTCCTGGGATCGAGCCCCACATCAGGCTCCCTGTTCCGCAGGAAGCCTGCTTCTCCCTCTCCCACTCCCCCTGCTTGTGTTCCCTCTCTCGCTGTGTCTCTCTCTGTCAAATAAATAAATAAAATCTTTAAAAAAAAAAATTCTCTGTAACTGGAACTGAGTCAACTCTGGAAGAATATATACCTGGGGAGTGGGGATGACTGGAGGGGAGAGGGACTTTTCATTTATTTCTCGAGGCAGACACTTTTGTATTATTTGAGTTCTTTTTTTAACCAAGCATAGACTTTAATAATAAAGAATTTTTAAAGCTCATCAATAACAGATGGGAACAATCTGACATGGAAATTTATGTGATAATTATTGAATGCTTTGGTGGATCACCAAATCAGTATGAACCCAAATTTTAATATGGCTGTGATAGCTGGTGTAATAATACTTGGTTACATTAATATTTTATAAGTATTCTAATAAAGAGTGTTTATACTCTTTTTTGTAATAGTTAGATTGTAGCTGGAACCATGTGTTCACCAATCAACTTGGAGCATGTTCAGGAGAAATGAACCATGAGTGAAAGGACTTAAAATCATGTTAGATAAGGAACTGCTACAGAAAATGGGGACGCTCTGCCCGGAGCAGGTCAGACAAGATATTTGACCTCAGTTATTGATGATTTGTTATGCCAAAGAGAAGTAAAACATATTTCATTACATTTCTAATAGAAATAGAAACAAGGAATTGGAGTTTGTAAGAGGACAGATTTGACTTAAAAAAAGAAAGAAATTGAATGGATATCATCTTTTTTATGCCTAGAAAGCTGACAATTCAGATGTTTTGGCCAGCTTCTCATAAACTGGCAAAAACTGCACTATTCCTTCATTTAACTTATGCTTACAGCCAATTATATTGTGATAGATCCTGCAGAGTTCAGCTACATTTATTTGTATGTAAATTCATGTGACAAGTTTGTGTGTTTTTTTCTTTCTCATTAAAAAAACTAACATGTTCATTTCTGAAGCTGGTTATGTTTTATCTGTTTTCAAACAAGCACATGAAAGGGTGGTGTTAATAATATTAAATAACTGGTTTTCTCAGCATTACTGGATCCCTCCCCAACTTAACCATTCACACCTTCTCCTCTCACCCACACTATGTACACAAGCCTAACTTCTCACTCTTGTCGCCATGGTTTTAACACTTTTTTAAAAAAGATTTTTTATTTGTTAAAGAGAGAGAAAGAGAGCATGATGAGCGGTGGGTGGTGGGGGCAGAGGAAGAGGGAGAAGCAGACTCCCCGCTGAGCAAGGAGTCTGATGGACACGGGGCTCAATACCAGGACCCTGGTATTGATCATGACTTGAACTGAAGTCAGATGCTTAACCGACTGGGCCACCCAGGCACCCCGCCCCCACCATGGTTTTAACATTTATTCAAGTTTTCTTACCCACAGCCATCGACATTATACCTTCTTACCACAAAGATAGAGCCAGTTGAAAGAGAGCTGCCCTACACCATCTAATTCAGGTCAGGTGTCAAATACCTCAGAAGATGAAGTTTTAGTTTCATTCTGTAGATTTAGGATCCTGATACCTGGGCAGATTGTGATCACCCTACAATCCTCCATTAGCTGAGATTACTTTGGATTATGGTGTATACTCTGCCATCCCATCATCCTGGGCTGGTTAGATTGTTGTTAAGATCTAACAAAGGCAACACAATTTATGTTTACTGCTGAACTGATATACTTCCTAGATGCCTAATGTTTAAGCTCTGGGAAAATATTGCTTAGCTGACTGAATTTGGACCATCACTTTGCAAATATGCTCAAATTCTTGGATTGGAAAGTAGATGTATTAGGGTTCTCCAGTAATGGAACCAATAGGAGAGAGAGAGAGATAATAGGAAGATAGATAGATAACAGATAGATAGAGGTAGATATAGAGAGATTTATTATAAGGAATTAGCTCATGTGTGATTATGGAGGCAAACAAGTCCCAAAATCTGCAAGTGAGTTGGTCAATGAGAGACCCAGGAGAACCGATGGTGTAGTTCCAGTCTGATGCTTGTAGTCTCAGGCCTTAGGAAGATCTGATGTTTCAGTATAATTCTGAAAGCAGGAAAAAACTAATATCTCATTTCAGAGGCAATCAGGCATGAGGAATTGCCATGACTCAGGGAAGTATCAGTCTTTCTGTTGTATTTAGGCCTTCAACTGGTTTAGTGAGGCCCATCCACATGAGGGAGGACAATCTGCTTGAATTAGTCTACCCGTTTAAATATTAATCTCATCCAAAACGCCATCACAGTAACATGCAACATAATATTTGACCAGATGTTTGGGTCAACTTGGCCCAGTCAAGTTGACCTAAAGTTAACCATCACAGTAGAGTTAGCAGATCCAGTGTCACTGTTGCTCATCAGTATTTATTGCATGTTCTCTGTTTTTCAATTCTTTCTCTCTCCTGCCCAGGAATTATTTACTTAACGTCAACTCTTAGTCATTTGGAATCTACTACCCTTTTGTTGATGGTCTGTGCTCGAGATGGTGGCGGGCTCACATCTGTCATTAATGCTGACGTCACTATACACATTCTTCAGACAACACTGGCACCTGCTGAATTTGAAAGGCCTAAGTATACTTTCTCAGTTTATGAAGATGTACCTGAAGACAGTCCTGTGGGAACAGTGAAAGCAAAAGAGTCCTCGAGTAAGTACTTACTTCTTATGCCTTATGAAAATCCACTACTGGAATATTTTCTGTGTTTTCTTAGGCTGTGTCATCTTGAATAAATCTTTTCCTTTCTCCATGCAAGAAGAATGGAGACCACACAATCTGTGGCTTACTCTTTGTTCTTTCAACATCATTTCTATCCTATGATTTTTCCTAATCAAAAAAGTAATAGAAAATTTTAAAAAGTTTAAAACAATACAGAATGATTATAATGTAGAAAGTATACATCTATAACCCACTCCTCCAAACACACACATGTGCACACACACACACACACTTTAAAATTTTTTGAAAGTCTTTTTTTTTTTAAGATTTTATTTATTTATTTGAGACAGAGAGAGAGAGAATGAGCAGGGAGTGGGGCAGAGGGAGAGGGAGAAGCAGACTCCCCGCCGAGCAGGGAGCCCAATGTGGCGCTCAGTCCCAGGACCCTGGAATCATGACCTGAGCTGAAGGCAGATGCTTAACGGACTGAACCACCCAGGCGCCCCACACTTTTTTTTTTTTTTTTTTTTTAATGAAAATACATCCTGCTGTATTTGTTGTTTTACAACTACACTTTACCTCCACTTTATATGTTGAGGACAGTTTTCCAAGTAACTGGACATCATTCTGTCTCATTTAAACAAAGGTTGCATAGTTTTTTCACTTAGATATAAACATGTTTTCTTGAAACATTTCCCTTTTGCTATTAATTTGAATGATTTATAGCCATTTTATGCTAGTCCAAATAATACTCAAGCAAATATCCATATATGATTTATAAAGGTTTCTCTGCAGAGTAGATTCCTAGAAGTGAATTATTTGTCCAAAGATCTTGTTCTGCTCACAGTCCACTTCTTCTCTGTCCTCTTTCCCTTCCCTTAACCTTTGTGGGGGTTATTTGCCATTCATAGGTAGATATCATAGAGAAGCATCAATATAACCTTAACTTGGCTTCCCCAAATATGTGAAACAGGCATCCAAATTATTTTCTGAATATCTTTCCCTTTTACTTAATGCAGAATGATTGAAAGGAAGATAGTGAAACCTGTGGCTTGCTTCTTGTCCATTGGGCATTACCTTTGTCTGCAAATACATCTTAACCATGGTGTTCACTTTTCAGTAGATTTTGGAGAGCTGAGAAAGATGTAATACATTGCATTGTGTTTTCCATGGATGTAGTATATATCCATGGAATATATATGTGTATATATACACACATATGTATATTAATGCTTTAAGTTTTCAGCGTTTCCAATAGGTGCATTCCAGTAGGTGCATCTGGTGATTGCTTTTTCTTTCTCTCTCTCTTTTTATTTTTATCCCCCCCCCCCCCAACTGTTTTTTTAGATTCTTCAGAGCCAATTTCTTATAGAATCTCCTCTGGTGATCTGGACAGAAAGTTCTCTATTCACCCATGGCTGGGCGTCATTCAAACTCAGAAGCCTCTGGATCATGAAACACAGCCGGTGGTTGTGCTCACAGTGCAGGCTCAGCTTGGCAGCTCTCCGGCCTACAGCATTACGGAGGTCAACATAACTGTAATTGATGTCAATGACAACCATCCGGTATTTCCCAAAGCCTCTGATGAGGTGAAAATATCTCAAACCACGTTGCCTGGCACAGCCTTGTACCTCGCCCGTGCCCAAGACAAAGACAGTGGGCAGAATGGATTCATCAGATATACGATCGCAAGCCAGGATCCGAGCATCTTCGCCATCGACTCAGGGCTCGGTGCGGTGTACCTCAGTGAGAGTCTGGGGAGTCACGTGCCCCGGAAGTGCACGCTCACTCTCCTGGCCCAGGATCTGGG
This sequence comes from Phoca vitulina, assembly GCF_004348235.1. Classification (NCBI taxonomy): domain Eukaryota; kingdom Metazoa; phylum Chordata; class Mammalia; order Carnivora; family Phocidae; genus Phoca; species Phoca vitulina. The sequence goes on along the minus strand of NW_022589717.1, from coordinate 29,876,476 downwards.
CGTTCCCCCTCGGGCATCCCTGTTAGTGCTGACAGTTGTGATTGAGGAACAAGAGCAAAACCCATCCTTGACTTTTGAAAACTTGGTCTATCAAGTGGAAGTTAGCGAGTCTCTCTCGCTGATGACCCCAATCCTGCAAATACAGGCTTACCCACTTGGCGCACAGCGCACAACCTCGCCGCTCCTGTACTCGCTGGAGCCCAGCACGGACTCCGCTGTGTTTGGCGTCCGCCCTGACACAGGCTGGATTTATTTGCGGCGACAGCTTGACTATGAATCCACACACACATATAATTTTAGAGTGTTTGCCTGGATCCCGGAGGACAGATTGTCGCAAAATGTGAGCACTTCGGTAATTGTTCATGTCCTGGATGAGAATGACAATTCCCCTACCTTCTTGCATGATGTGTTGTTTTTGAAAGTCGAGGAGAGCCCTGTTCCACAAGGGGTAATAGGCAAAATTACAGCAATTGACAGAGACTCGGGAAAGAATGGACAGCTGTCATATTTCCTTTTGTCTGATGGAAAATTCTTCAAGATGAATCCTAATACAGGTAGCATTTTGTAGCTTCCACTTACTCCTTTAAAATCGAAATGCACAAAACTCAAGGCTTTTAGTGATAACATTACAAACGTAGTTAAAATTAGTTTCTAGTAGATACCTTATTCAATTAGAGAATTGTGATTTTAAAATGAAGTCAAAATTGAGTAGAATTTTACCTGTAATGATTCATACTCCTCTTGCCTCATATCCACATATTGCCAGTATATGGTTCTTATACTGAATTAGAGCCACAGTCAGAATTGGACTGAATAAATCCCTGTGCAAAGTCTAATTTTCCCCCAACTCTTCTTTTTCACTTGTAGATTGTTTTTAAAAGCCAAATAATATTTTATAAACTATAAATGTCATCGATGTAAAGCTAGAAAAAGATCCATTAGGTAAGATTGCAAAATCACTCTATTGATGTATTTCCCCATTCTCATTCTGATAAGCGAACCATGGTGAAAAGGGCAAATATTTCCGCTGAGTTCTTTTTTTCCAAGTCTTCATTATGAAGTTAAATATTAAAATGCTATTACATTTTAAAATTTATATTGCAGAAATTTACAAGGATCTTATTTAATTCTACACCTACAAATGAAATATGTTCATACGGCAACCATATAGCTGAAGAAACAGACTCAGAGCTCAAAGAACATGTCCCAGGTTGTGGAGCTGGAAGGAAGAGAAGGCCACCACCCGTACAACTCCAGGAGGCACCATTTATGTTGTAGCCTTTGTAACTGGCCCCCTGCCCCATAGTGGGACAGAATTTGAATTCAGTTCTGATGAACTTCAAGCCTTTACTCTCATGAAAGGCCTGTTGTGTGAATTAGGAACAGGTGCCCCTTCCTCCAGCAGATGGAGCTTTACACCAGGGCACATGACTTAGCCACTGCAAGGTGGAGTTCAGCTCACATTCACTTCCAAGCTGGGGCGCCCTCTTCAGGGCACAAACTGCACAGCAGTACAGGGTGATCGGCTTGCTCGTGCCTTCCAGATGCTAGGTAGTTTTGTAGGTCTTCTATTTCCACGTGGGACTTAAAAAAATAATAAAGTATACAGTTGGTTCCCCCTATGGTTTTAGCTCTCCGACAATTAGTCCCGTGCCCAGCTTCAGAAGACCAGGTGTCCTTTCCTAGAATTGTTGTGTGCTGGAAGCAAGTAGCTTAACCTCAGAGCTCAGGTTCCTTACCATGAATAGAGGAGATAATGCCTGACATGCTCTGCGTTCTGCTCGGAGGGGGAAAGAGTTTAAGTCTATGAAGGCGCTTGCAAGACGACCTTCTTGCAAACGATTCCCATTCCCCAGGGCTGGGTACAGTGTGGCCACACAGGGGTCGAGAGCACCCTTCAGAGCATGGCAGGCGTGCCCGTCTTCCACATCTCCACATCCTGGTGCTCTGAGCCGTCTTCGTGGTGACTGGGACTAGCTCCCGTGGAGGCCTGCAGTGCCATCTCCCGTGCCCAGTTCCAGGCTGAGCTTCCCAGTCTTTTCCCCACTGACTTCCTAACTGCTGCTTGCCCATCAGAGTTGGTTCATCAGAGAAAAATCTGCTTGCCATTCAGGATTTAGGGTTTTCAGAGGAGAATTACAGTTTGGAGCTTTAAAAATGCAGTTGTTGGGTATGTGATTTTTGTTAAAAATCACACTTCTCGTAAGCATTTATATAAATGTAGTTTACATAGTGGATGGATATAGTAAACACTGCATTTCAGCTTGACAATTCCACAACTTACCCAAACGTGAATTTTCCTTTCTGTTCCTGATTTCACTCTTTGTTTTGTTTTACACACTGTCATTTCATTTGGATGAGGAGGGTAAAACCAATCTTAGAAATGGTAATGTTAGCTGGAAGTTGCTTCATATTGACTTTCTCACAAATAGGTATCTCCATAAATAGTGAGGAAAGTAATAGCTGGTGGAGCTCTGCAGCAGGAGCTGGGCTGCCTGGAGAGGGCATGTGGCCTCCAAGGGTCCATGGCCTGAGTCTCCATGGCTGAACCATGATGGAAGTTGCTAGAAAACAGTTCTGAGGAAGAACATGGAAAATAAGGCTTGCAAAGCATTCAGTTATTTGGGAAGTCACTATCCATTGCTACACATATGTTTTGCGACATAACAATAAAGAACTATTTACATAAAAGCTAAACCATTGCCTACAGAATGTATTTGATTTTCAGGAAGGTGTTTTGGCATTATTTTGAAGTAATGATAACAACTGTCACATTTGTAATAATTTACGGCTTACAAAATACTTTTAAATTTATGATTGGATTTGTTTCTGGTAGCCCTAGGAGGTAGGCTAGGGAGAGGTCCTTCCATGTCTGAGGTGGAGAAACTGGGACCCAAACTCTGAACTTGTAATATCAGAGCTGAGGTGCTTTCCATTAGTCTATGGGGCAGTATGAAGAAGGATATGCTATAATTTTAAATCTTCTAAATTATTACCAAATTCCCACAAAGTACTTTATCATATATTTTTATGAATTCATTTTTTTTTTTTAGTTCAGATGGTGGATGGCAGATAGTTTGAAATACAAAGAATGACAAATTGGAAATGGCATTTTCAGGAGAAACTTCAGAAAATTTAACAGTAGAGCCAAACTACTGATGTACATCATCTTAGAAATGGTGCATTTACTCTGAGTTTTATGTCTGGTTTTCCTTTCCGTGAATTAGCTTGGATGGGGTCATTCTAGTACACAGTGACAGCCTCTTTTGTTCTCCTCTGTGTTCCTTAGGTGAATTTATCAGTTGGGTGGCATTGGATCACGAGCTTCAGGTGCACCATCAGGTGACAGTCCTAGTGACTGATCATGGCTCCCCGCCACGGAACGCCACCATAGTGGTTTATGTGTCAGTTAATGACATCAATGATAACAGGCCATATTTCCCACAGTGTCTCCCTGGAGAGGAATTGCACATCAAGGTTTGTGGAGTGAAGTTGCCTTGCAATGATTTTGTAATAGCCTTAGTTGTTTGTTTTGAGCACCATCTTGTGGTAAAAAGTGTGAATTTATCAAATCAGTCTCAATGTGGCAATGCATGTTTCCAGATCTAAAAATTGTGAACATGTCAAAAAAACAAACAAAAAAAAGATTCCACAAATTAAAATATAAAATAAAATGGTTATATGTTCCATTTGGGATCACATACCTAGTTTTATGATAATGTAGTTTTGCCTGTTGTATACAAATGTAATGGTGCCCCACTATCAGTAATGCTCAGATATGGGTTGTTTTCCCAGTAATTTGCATGCATCTCTTGGTTCAGGTCTCCTTATGGGCAACTGGTACACACCTCTAAGCTGGTTAGTTAAATATAGGGGAACAATCTGTAGCTCTAAAGTAGAAAGACATGCAACCAGAGACCATGAAATTTGATCTTTGGTAGCACCTGCAGAAATTTCTAATTATATTTATATGATTTCATCTTTTTCATTTCCATGTTTTGTATGTTTTATAATATACATAATAAATTAGAATATTTGTTCATGGACATAATTAATAAATATATCTTGGAGGTATTTATACTTTTTTAATGAATGGGTTACATGAATAAAAAGTTTGGAAGCTGTTGCTCCAAACCAACTGAATTGGACATTCAAATTGTGTTCAGATATGCATATTGAACAATTAAAAAAGGATACTGAGACAGTTCATAACTTTAAACTCATCTTCCAAAGCTGTATTTAAAGAAAATCCTACCAAAACAAAGCATTATTATAGTATCATTTTTATTTTAATTATATCATTAAAACATCCCAGGGCAGGGTAGCAGGACTCCACACTTGGAGTTCAACTCCCCATGTACATTTCAATATTCCATGAAAGTTCCTGTTAACTACTGAGGTATGTTACCTCTATCAGGTGTATTTCCTGAAATAAAGGTTTATATTTATCTTTAGGATATTTTGGACCTTTTAAATAATGAGAAGATGCTAGAATGCTTAAAATGTATCCAAAATCTACGATTATTTAGTCAATTTGATTTTTTTTCAAAATTAGTTCAAATGCTGCAGATGATTTGTTCAAATTGAACTAGTTTGTTCAAATATGTAGTATTGTTTCTTTTCATGGATTTGCATTTATATAACTTTTTATGGTAGACATTTGAGTTATAGGTGGATTTTAACATAGTTTAAAAAATGCTTAGTAGCAATGTGTTCTTTCACTTAAAGGTTCATATTTCTCTCTAAACTTTCAATGACTAATTTTTTTTTTTTTTTTTTTTTTAAAGATTTTATTTATTTATTTGAGAGAGAGAGAATGAGAGAGAGAGAGCATGAGAGTGGGGAGGGTCAGAGGGAGAAGCAGACTCCCTGCCGAGCAGGGAGCCCGATGCGGGACTCGATCCAGGGACTCCAGGATCAATGACTAATTTTTAAGCCATTTGTTTTAATTACAGGTTCTGGAAGGTCAACCAGTAAATATGTTGGTTACAACTGTGTTTGCAAAAGATTTTGACGAAGGAAACAATGCAGAAGTTGTCTATTCAGTATCTTCAGGTAAAAGTCACCCTTATAAAGGATTAGGAGCTTTTAGGATTTCCTCTTTTGTCTACCAACTATCTACCTTCTTCTGGGAAAATGGTAATGTTGAAAATAACACCAGGTACAAACAAAATACATTTGTGATTATCTAGAGTCACCTTCATTTAAAAAATTAACTTAAAACTTTAAGGTAAAATCATAGTAGTTTTTCTGTGTCCTAAATAGAAACCAACCAACCATCCACCTTAAATGGATAATTTTCAATAATCTGAAATGCAAATCAACTTTTATTGGAAGTAAAGTAGTAGTGAATCAAAATTGGTATTAAGTATAAAGAAATATGATTATGAATGCAAACATCTATGAATCTCTATGAAGACTAAATATTCTTAAGGTCAAAGTAAATCATACTTGGAAAATGTCACAGTACATATATATGTGTGTATGTTGGAACTTCATTAGAAAAGGCTCATGTTTATATTTTTCTTTTAGAATGCACAGGCCTCAGATTTGTTTTGGTGATTAGCTTTAGTTGGCACTGCGTTTACAATATTTTTAAATATATTTGTTGCTTTGTCATGTTTGTCACAAAATGTGACATAATGTTATTTCTTGCTAATAATGTTATCTCTTTCTCGAAAGAAAGAGAGAAAGAAAGAAAGAAAGAAAGAAAGAAAGAAAGAAAGAAAGAAAAAGAAAGAAAAAGATAAAGAAAGAAAGATCTTTTTAAAAATTACTAGCATTTTATTTATTTTTTTTAAAGATTTATTTATTTATTTTAGAGAGAGAGAGCAGGGGGTGGGAGAGACAGAAAGAAAGGAGAGGGAGAGAGAGAATCTCAAGCAGACACCCTGCTGAATGCCAAACCAACAGAGGGCTGGATCTCAGGACCCAGAGATCATGACCTGAGTAGAAACCAAGAGTCTGTCACTCAACTGACTGAGCCACCCAGGCGCCCCCCAAAAAATCACTAGCATTTTAAAAACTAAGCAGATTTTCAAAGATCTTGCTCATCGTAACAGGGAAAACCATAGGGTATTGGGGCAGATATACTGTGAAGTAATGAAGTTTAAGTTTCAGGTTCCTTCACTTGAAGGGCTCCTCTGGGATGGGAGTAAGGGGCAGTGGACAATTTATATTTGTAATATTGTCCTATTTTTCTTAAAGACAGCCCCCCCCACATTATATATTTGAAACCCCCCCCAAATCAGGAGCATAGGGAGGAAAATTCCAATAAAAGACATTCAAAACCTTTATGTAGGAAATTACAAATTATTAACGAAAGACCTTAAAGAAGAATGAAATGAAAAGGCATATCATGTTCATGCTTGGGAAAGTTCAAGATCCTAAAGGCAACGTATTCAGTGAGCCTGCCGCACACATACATACACACACAAACACACAGAAATTAATATATTAAGCTATAATCCTGCTATAATACCATTATCTAGAAAGAAATGAAACCAGGCTTTCTACTACTCACAAATATATGGACGAGAAAGATAAACCACCACTTGAGAAAAGAAGCTAGTTCCTGGGAAGAAGGAGGGGAATGAGATTTGGAGGTATACCCAAATCCTCTGCTGTAGCGATACTATGTTATTTGTTTAAGACTTTTGAAGAAATTGTGGGAATTGACTAGTTTGGAAATGTTTGCATGGGGGTTCATCATATATTTCCAAATATTTGAAATACTGATTTTTTAAGAATTAGCTTCTAAAATAATACTTGGGTGTAACAATATAAAAAATATAATGGTATATATTATGTTATTCATACCTTTGCTTCTACTTCATCCAGTTGCTAAATAGAGGCAACTACAAAATATAAGAAGAAATAGCAAGATAAAAATAAATATAATGTAGGGTGCCTGGTTGGTTCAGTCACTTAAACTTCAGACTCTTAATTTTGGCTCAGGTCATGATCTCAGGGTTGTGAGATGGAGCCCCACTTCAGGCTCCATGCTGAGCATGGAGTCTGTTTGGGATTCTCTCTCCCCTCTCTCTGTCCCTCCCCCCAACCACTCATGTTCTTTCTCTAAAAAAAAAAAAAAAAAAGGATAAAAGAGAAATATAAATAAATAGGTATAATGCAAATGAACACATGTAAAACATTTATGAAAATTTCATACAGTATTCATGTAAAAATGAATAAATTGATCAAAGCATAGAAATCACAACTAGTAGATGTTACATAATTTCCTGCTCTACCCTCTAACTTTCTTAAGGGCAGGAGTTCTTTTTTATTTGTCTTTATATCTTCTATGACTGGTAAAATACCTGTTCTGTGATAATGACTCATCAAAATGGAACAAAAGATTGAAAGAGAGCCACTAGCTCAGGCTTTGTCAAGAGTTTTTTGGATTATTTGAAATGCTTAGATTCTACTAAACAATATAAATCTGTTATTTAACAAAAAAACCTATATAATCAATTTAATTAGAAGTACCAGTATGAACTTGTGACATATTTTAGTTTGTGCATATGTGTATTCTCTGTCCACTGAAAAAGGCCTAGAAACAATGACTGGCCTGGAAGCATTAAGCACCCCCTCACGTTCAGAATATAGCCTCCCGATACCATGTTCCTCCAAAAGGAACCAGGAATCCTTGACGAAACGGCTGACTCCAGGTCTTGGACAGGAAATCTTTACAAGATGAGTCTGTGCCATTTTGTCATACCAGATACAAGGAGGTTACTAAAGACTACTAGGATCATATTAGAAAAGTTCAGGAATCAACTTTAAAAGAATCCCAATGTTCAAAGATGGGAAAATTTGAGCATAGATAAGAATAATAATGGCAATAGATTGAAACCCTGCTAATGTGTTTAAATTCATGCTTAATGGTTCTTAAAAGAGAGGCTAAGCAAAACTGTAATTATCATAGTTGGAACCCAGGAGGAGGATGTTAGTGAATCAATCCATTATTTTGAACATTGTTAAATAAAAGCTTAGCATCAAGTATTTATCCTGACTTTCCTATAATGAACTATTCCCTTGGGTTATCAGTAAGTAGAGATGCATTTTGAAATATATCCAGAAGAAATGATAGGATTTCTGGGATTTGCTCCCAAAGAGGATGGTAAAGGGGAATATATGACTAGGGAAGAAAGATTGGTCATGAGTTGATAATTATTGAAGCTGGACGACAGGCAGAGTCATCTCAGTGCTGTCTCCATATAAGGTCAAAGTCATCTTTGTGCAGAGTTCAGTATATCATTCTGTCTACTTTTACATATGTTTGAAAATTTCCATAATAAAACATTTAAAAATTGGTTATGTTTCCTGTCTATATTTTAGTATTATTTTATGTTCATACACTCGCAAAGCTTAAAACAAACAAATCTTCCAAATTATCACAGATGTATGTAGATTCATTAATTCTCTGTTTTCTGCATTGTCAGTTAACATCGATTTCTTAATTTCTGTGTGTGTGTATAGAAGACAGTTCTGATCACTTCAAGATTGATGCCAACAGTGGTGAAATAAGAACAACCACAATCCTTTCATATAACCATAGACCTTCCTACAGGATGACCGTAATTGCCAGTGACCAGGGAGTGCCCGCTCTTCAAGGCCAGGCAGTCATTAATATCCAGGTAATATTTTGAAAAAATGCTCAACATCACTTGGCATCAAGGAAATACAAATCAAAACCACAGTGAGATACCACCTCACACCTGTCAGAATGGCTAAAATTAACAAGACAGGAAACAACAAATGTTGGCGAGGATGAGGAGAAAGGGGAACCCTCTTACATTATTGGTGGGAATGCAAACTGGTGCAGCCACTCTGGAAAACAGTATGATGGTTCCTCAAAAAGTTGAAAATAGAGCTACCCTATGACCCAGCAATTGCACTACTAGGTATTTACCCCAAAGATACAAATGTAGTGATCCAAAAGGGCACGTGTACCCCAATGTTTATAGCAGCAATGTCCACAATAGCCAAACTATGGAAAGAGCCTAGATATCCATCAACAGATGAATGGATAAAGAAGATGTAACACACACACACACACACACACACACACACACACACACACACAGAGGAATATTACTCAGCCATCAAAAAGGATGAAATCTTACCATTTACATAAAAGTGGATGGACCTGGAAGGTATTATGCTGAGCAAAATAAGTCAGTCAGAGAAAGACAATTGTCATATGGTTTCACTCCTATGTGGAATTTAAGAAACAGTGCAGAGAATCATAGGGGAAGGGAGGGAAAACTGAATGGGAAGAAATCAGAGAGGTAGACAAACCATGAGAGACTCTTAACTATAGGAAACAAACTGAGGGTTGTTGGAGGGGAGGTGAGTGGGGGGATGGGATAACTGGATGATGGGCATTAAGGAGGGCACGTGATGTAATGAGCACTGGGTGTTATATGCAACTAATAACTGAATTCTACATCTGAAACTAGTGATGTACTATATGCTGGCTGATTGAGTTAAAAAGTATCCAGGTAATGTTCCATCGTCAACATAAAGTGTGAAAAGATGTTCAGAAGGTTTTTGTTAGATTTTTATGGAAATGTGTACAGTGAAGATACCTTAAATTCATGAATGCTATTTTTAGAGAGCGTTGCAGATTTATGTGTCTTTTTATTATCATTTGAGAAATGATTAGACCCAAGTAACTTTTAATTTTAACTTTGTACAGTTCCTGATAAGGTATTTACCTTTATCACTACATAGGCATTTATGTTGCTTTGCTTACAAAGAACAAAAAAGTGTCTTGTCTTTTACTTGTTCCTAATTGCAAGGACCTGGTAAATTTGTGGGACAAACTTGTATGTAAACAAGGGTGAATAATATATCACATAGTTCTTTGTAATTATTTTTAAATTTAGAAAAGTCACTTGAGAACCACATTTTAAGGCTTTGCTTTAATCATAATGAACAAACAACTTGTGGGAAGTCTTCATTGTGGGAAAAATTCACACTCACCAGTCAAAAATGAGATGATTGTGCATAGCTAGATTTCTTTGTTCATACACATGACAATCACTAATATTAATACAGATATGTATAATAATCAAGAATAGATATCCCTAAGAATTCTGTTTCCAAATTATATTCTTTATTGATTGAGGATATGTGGGTTAGGAGAAAATTCTATATCGTATTATTTCCAAGTCTCTGGTTTCAGATAAACAAAGACACATGATACATAAATGTGAACAGATGTTGTCATTATGGATATATTGGTCTCTAGGATTTAGAGTAATTTGGAGAACTATCTATCCCACATTCTCATTGAAGAATCACAAAGCTACAATTCAGTTTAACTATAGCATGGTCTCACCAAATCTCATTTCACGCATTAGAGCAAACAGGGAAATGGAAAATTCTGTACTTTCTTATCTCCTAGATGTTATACAATTTTCAATCTTCAGAGACATACTGGAATTATATAATAGAAAGAGACATTTTCTCACTAATTAACATATGTGTATCATACAAGTGGAAGGAATTAGCTTCCAAAGTAATATCATCACATCTACTGATTCAACTGTTAAGAAGGACCCCAAATTAAAAGCTCTTTTTCATTCTTGTTTCAGGTGATACCATTATCTAAAGGGAGAGCTATCATTTCTCAGAATATTAGACACTTAGTTTTACCCGAAAACTTGAAGCCTGCAAAAATAATGAGCTTGATAAAGTCACCCGATCACCTTCAACAACATCATAATGGAAAGTTACATTTTAGTATTGCTGCAGATGACAAGGATGGTCACTTCGAAATCGACAGCTCAACAGGGGACTTGTTCCTTTCTAAGGAACTTGATTATGAAATGACGTCTCATTACCTTTTCAGGGTGGTTACTAAAGACCATAGCAAAACCCCTCCCCTGAATAGCACAGTCTTCCTGAGTATTGATGTGGAGGATCAGAATGACCATTCCCCATCTTTCCAAGAAGAGCTCATTGTGATAAGTGTAGAAGAGAATGTCCCTATAGGGACTCTGGTGCACGTCTTCAATGCCAAAGACGGGGATGGCAGTTTTTTGAACAGTAGAATTCAATACTTCATTGAATCACACCACCCTGGAATGAGTCCATTTCTCATCCACCCCTCATTTGGCACATTAGTCACTGCATCCCCCCTTGACAGAGAGAGGGTTCCAACTGTCATCCTGACAATAACTGCATTGGATCAGGCTGTGAATGTGACAGACCGGCGATTGCAATCACTGACGGCAAAGGTCGTGATTTTGGATGTAAATGACCACAGCCCCACTTTTATGTCTTTCCCCATTGCCCACATCAAAGAGGATGCCATGGTGGGCTCCTTGGTGCACCACATAAGTGCTCAAGATCCAGATGAAGGAAGGAATGGAAGAGTGACGTACAGCATCCTCTCAGGAAATGACAACACGGCCTTTATGCTAGACGAGTCATCAGGTACTGTCTGTCATTATCAGTTAAAGTCTCTGATCACGTGCTCACATTTGTCTTCTTCATTTTCCTCTGTTAAAATGACAGTTCTCAAGATGTATAAGCTTTAAAGAAATGTGACTTGATTTACTGCTTAACTTAGGTAAATGAAAGGCCCAGAGATTGTACTCAGACAGCCACCTGTAGGTGGCCTGTTTGTTAATATTGACGATGCTTTGTTGCTAGCTCACATTTCACAAGATGAATATATAGTAGCAAACTTCTTTACTGCTTTGCACTGTGGATATTCACAGGGTCGGAGATGGTACCAAAGTGCATCAAGGCAGAGCATGACTAATCATCAGCATTATTCAAAGACTTTAGAAGGGAAACTTATCTTTAAGATCGTATAAATATTCATTTGTAAATAGTTGGAAGTACTGCTTTTAAAAGGTTGGATTGATTTGGGCATTAAGACCTTTAATTCTCATATCAGCTGTGACATTTTATTTTTTGAAGAAGCATTTATTCACTGTCCACTCTGTAGAAATGTCACTCACTGTCACTTCACTTGTCTTGCTGTCACCATGTTACAAGATAACATCTACTAAAACTTTTGATTCAGTTTGATGGAAGGTTACATGCATAAAGTGTCATTCTTGTGAAATTGGAAATGAACACCTCTCAACCTGATTTTCAGGAGATATTGAAGAGATGGACTACCATCTCATTCTCTAAAAAATAAAGTCATTTTGTGTGAATCTTAGAAAAAACATCTCAGATGTATACCATTTGGCCCAACTGTTCGTTAAGAACATTATTTGGAATGGGACTGAATGTGTAGGATTTGGAAGTCATGATTATAGGCCGGCTACATACTGTTGGAAAATTTCATCAAAATATTTATTAAATCCTGTACATATGGTTCCATTCTGAGGCATGCATGACCATCACCTAAAAGCCCAGCTGACAGAGAGATAGTCCAGACCCAGCTGCTGATTTCTGTGAGAGCTGGGGTCTCCAAGGACCTGTTTCAACAATACTTAAAATGTTTTCCAACATGGCTAAGGAAGGTCTATTTCAGATCGTCAAAGAGGATGGATAAAATTAGAATCGTGCCTCAGTAATATAGGTATCGTGACTCTTAGACAATGGTCCTGGCTGTTTCAGTTAAGATATTTTTCAAAGACATAAATGATCATTGCTGAATACATTCAGAGGAGACAGGCTATTTTTCTTCGCAAAGCTCACATTTCTTATGAAGAAGACACAGTGAGTTTTGCAATGGCTTTGGCTCTGAAATACAGAGGGATAAGTAATGATTGAAAAACTACCTTATAAAATCTGAATCAGTAAGCTTCTTTAATTATTTGAAGGTAAGTTCTCATAGGATGAGCATGTGTTAGAGAAGCAAACAGCAATCCTCAAAGAAAGAATGTGATGATTGGAATCATGTGACAGCTATCTGTGTGCAAGACTTTATAACACTTTGTTTAGATGAGTTATATGCTTAAATGGCAGTAGGATGGAGACATGTTCTATTTGTGAAGTTTATTTCCTGAGTTATAGAGTCTTCCTATTTTTTGTTAGGAAAAAAAGATAGTTACTGAGATAGTATAAAGAGACTATAACTCTTTATCTTAAGGAATGTAGTTATACTCACCTTTTGGTAAATGACATGAAGTGTCATTTGACATGGAAGCATTTACTGTTACAACCTAGATTTTTTGTTTGTTTGTTTTGTTTTGTTTTTTAAGTAGGCTCCATGCCCAGCGTGGGGCTTGAGCTCAGGACCCTGAGATCAAGAGTTGCATGCTCTACCGACTGAGCCAGCCAGGCCTCCCTAACCTAATTTTTTTTTTAATGGAAGTAGAAAAATAATTTTGGTGTAATCATCTCCATAGATAAAGGTATATGATAGATTATTTCTGAATTCAAATTCATCCTTATAGTTTAAACCAGAATGACTCTTTTGACTAAAAAGTTATCTTTTTATTCTTGATAATATATAAACTTCACATTGGTGTAATAAGATTTATTCTTTAGCAAAGAAAGCTTCTGGATCTTTAGCAAGTTAGGTAAGTTAGACAAAGGTAGAGTAAGCATGACTTCTCTAGAAAATGTTTATTCTTTATTGCTCTTCTCCTCTTTCAAATCAGGCTTACTAACAACCACCTGTCCTTTGGACTATGAAATAAAAGCTCAGCACATTCTGACCCTTCTGGCACTGGATGACGGCATACCAGCACTTTCTTCATCCCAGACTTTGACGATTACTGTTCTTGACGTAAATGATGAGGCACCCGTGTTTCAGCAGGACCTATATGAAGCTTCGGTTAAAGAAAACCAAAATCCAGGGCAGTTTGTCACAAGGGTTGAAGCTATGGACAAAGATTCAGGTAATTTAAAAATATGGAAACTTGGTAATTAATGCTAAAAACAAAAATTCACATACTTGAAACTAGTTATGGCCCAGAAAATGAAGACAATTGCTAGTTATTTCAAACTTCTAATACCTCTGTAATTAGCATTCACATAAAAACATATACACATGTAAAGGTAATGTGTGCTCTTTTTAAAAAAAGATCTATTTGTTTATTTCAGAGACAGAGAGAGAGTGTGTGCCATCAGGGGAAGGGGCAGAGGTAGAGGGAGAGAATCTCAAGCAGACTCCCCACTGAGCAAGGAGCCCAATGCCTCAACCAAACGACTGAGCCACCTAGGCACCCCTCGATAATGTGTGCTTTTATATGGCATTTGTTTCTATTGATTTATATTATTACTTATGGTAGAGTGATATATACCTAATTAACATAATTTTTTATTTGATCTTGATAATAAACTGCAGTATAGACAAAGTATCACATTTTTTTCAGAGTGTAATGGTTAGATACACCACATACAAAACAGTAAATGGATCTGTATTTCCTCTCTATATAGTATAATGGAAGAGAGAGGATGCTGGGTGTGAATCCTAGAACTATCCTTTACTTCAGTGTGTAACTTTGAACAAGTAGCTAATTCTCTCTCTTCCTCTGTTTGCTTATCTGGAAAATGGGGATAATGATAGGGCCTAAGTTCTAGTTATGTTATGAGAATGAATGAGTTATTACATGGAAAGAGCTAAGACTGGCATAATCAGTGGTCAATAAAGGTCAATTTCTGTCATTACTATTATTACTCTTATTAATGTCAGCCACTGTGTCCAGACAAATAACTTTGAAGTGAATAGTTATTATAGCTGGGAATTTGTAAATGTCTTAGAGTTCCTTTTCAATATCACTGTGACTTTTTTGGTATTTAAGGTCCAGTACTTTAATAATATTGTTTATATTTTAAACAAAATAACTCTGAAAATTATGGTGAAGTATTTGCCATTGAGAGCATATGCCCATTTCCCCATCTGAGTTAATACAAATAGTTTAATAAGCCAGTTTTTTTTTTTACCTCATGTATATATATTCTTTTTATTGTATGAGTTTCAGGTGTATATTATAATCTGACATCAGTATACCCTACAAAGTGTTTACCCCCAAAATCTAGTTATCATCTGTCACTCTACAATTGACCTTGTTTTCCTCTTTCACACATACCCCCGCTCCCTATTCTCTGTATCTGTGAGTTTATCTTTGTTTTGTTTTTGTTGGTTTGTTTTGTTTTGTTTTCAGATTCCACATATGACTAAGTCAAATGGTATCTGTCTTTCTCCTTCTGACTTATTTCACTTAGTATAGTATCCTCAAGGTCCATCCATGTTGCAAATGGCAAGATTTCATTCTTTTTTATGGCTGAGTAATATTCCATTTCACATTCTACATCTTTGTCCATTCATCCATTGATAGACATATAGGTTGTGTACATATCTTGGTTATTGTAAATAATGCTGTGGTGAACATAGGGGTACATATGTCTTTTTAAATTAATATTTTCATTATCTTTGGATAAATACCCAGTAGTGGAATAGCTAGGTCATCTGGTAGTCCTGTTTTTAATTTTTTGAGGAACCTCCATACAGTTTTCCACAGTGGCTGCACCAGTTTGCATTCCCATCAACAGTGCACGAGGGTTTTCTTCTCTCCACATCCTCTCTGACACTTGTTATTTTTTGTCTTTTTGATAATAGCCATTCTAATGAATGTGAGGTGACATATCATTGTGGTTCGGGTTTGCATTTCCCTAATAATTAGTGATGTTGAACATCTTTTCATGTGACTGTTAGCATCTGTATGTTTTCTTTGGAAAAATGTTTATTCAGATCCTCTGCCCTTTTTAAAATCAGGTTGTTTGTTTTTTGTTGTTGAGTTGTATGACGTTTTCTTTAAAGATTTATTTATTTATTTTAGAGAGAGAGAGAGAGCACAAGCGGGGGGGGGAGGTAGAGGAAGAGAGAGAGACAGAGAGAATCACGAGCAGACTCCCCACTGAGTGGGGAGCCCGACACGGGGCTCGATCTCATGACCCTGAGATCTTGACCTGAGCCAAAACCCAAGAGTCAGACACTTAACAGACTGTGCCACCAAGTCATCCCTGTATGAGTTCTTTATATATCTTTGATATTAACCTCTATCAAATGCATAATTTACAAATATCTTCTCCTATTCAGGCGGGTTTTTTTAAATGATGGTTTCCTTTGATATGCAGAAGCTTTTTAGTTTGATATATTCCCATTTGTTTATTTTTGCTTTTGTTTCCCTTGACTTTGGAGTCTGAGTCACAAAAACATCCCTAGGACCAATGTCACAAAGCTTACCGCCTGTGTTTTCTTCTAGGAATGTTATGGTTTCAGGTTTTACATTCAAGTGTTTAATTCATTTTGAGTTAATTTTTGTGTATGATGTAAGATAGTGGATCAGTTGCATTCTTTTGCATGCAACTGACCAGTTTTCTCAACACCATTTAGTGAAGAAACTGTTCTTTCTCCACTGTATGTTCTTAGCTTCTTTTTCGTAAATTAATTGTCCATATATGTGTGGGTTTATTTCTGGGCTCTCAATTCTGTTCCATTGATCTGTGTGTGTGTTTTTATCCTGGTACCATACTGTTTTGATAACTATAGCTTTGTAGTGTAGTTTGAAATCAGGGGCCGTGATACCTCCAGCTTTGTTCTTTCTCAAGATCACTTTAGCTATTTGGGATCTTTTGTGATTCCATACAAATTTTAGAGTTATTTGTTCTAGTTCTATGAAATATTCCATTGGAGTTTTGATAGGGATAGCATTGAATCTGTGGATTGCTTTGGATAGTATAGACATATTAACAATATTAATTCTTCCAATCCATGAATAAGCCAATCTTTTAAAATTCACATTCGTATATAGAGGTAGCATTACATAATCAGTATAATTTTTCTTTACAAGAATTGTAATAGATGTGCCCATGGAAATAATAGTATTAACAGTAGGATTTTCTTCCTAAATTGTTCATCTAAGGGGTAATAGATAGATTTCCTTGAGCTTTTATACTACACTATATGCCATTTTAGATGCTTTGCCCTTTTGGAAAACATCATCTTCTAATGAAATGCATTTTACATAAATTTGTATATGATGCTACAAAAATTTTCTTTTCAAAGACTAACCTAATTTTCTCTCTTTTGACCAGAATGGGGCAGTATGATCACAAAATTTTTCTTACCATGCTCAAAGACACATGACTGGAGTGTGGTAACAATTGCTCCTCCCAACTTGTACTTACAGAATTTATTTAGCACGTCTCAGGCAGGATACTTTTAAGGGTGATAGAAACAATGGAGAATATACATCAGCTTTGTGTTTCACAATAGTTCAATAAAGTTCTCTTAGAGCACTCTCTGGTGTAAACTGAGCAACATAAGGCTCTGGGCAACACAGAAACTACTTCTCAAAGTTCACAAACATATGCTGAACCTGCCACTGATGTGGATCAGTGCAATAATTACTCGTTAGCAATTATTAAAATTTGTAAAATGCTTCCTCCCCTTGACCTTACTTTATCTTATTAATTTTATTTTTGGTAATAGACACTCCTAAGGAATCTCTCATTTTAATGTCTGAAGAGAGAAAAAAGCATTTCTCTCAAATATTTGCATGTATCAACTAAAGGGGATTACCGTAAATATGCATCCCGATTTTTACTGGCAAGGTGCCCCTAGCGTCAGTGTTATTTTCTTTTAGAATGACCAGTCTGCAACCTGTTAGTTAAATTGAATTGAAGAGTTCAGTATTCTAGAGATTATGGTTTGCCTGATGGAGAGTTTAGATGCAAAATTATTGTTTTGCTGACTTTGCATTTATGGATGTTTGAAATACACATCAGCATCTTCAAGAGTCTCATGCACTCACGCACGTTGTGGAGACAATTTGGGTTTACTGTTAATCTCAGTGTTTTTAATGAGGCCAGATCAATTAAGCAAGTGCTTTTGAATACATTTTCCCTCAATCTTTTGTTGTTGTTGTTTTGTTTTTTATATTTGCTTGTTGGGTTAAAACAATGAAAAGAATTATGCATAAGAATTAAATGTCACGTCAAGATTTTTAACATAACTGGCATCACACTGGAATTTGCGAATGGTTTACTTTATAGTTATGTATTCTTAAAAAATACTATAGCATTACTTAATATTAGAAAGCTGAACATATATTTTCTAGCATTCTACAGTACAGTTTTTAAAATCGTAAGCCTACAGTGTTGTTTGGCATTCAAAACCCATGGGACTTCGAACACTGCTTATTTATGATGTATGACTCAGACTAGTTCCAACAGGAGTTTTTTCATGTATTAAAAGGGAAAAACAACTACCAGGTTTTAACTAAGATATTAAAACTGCTACAGCTTTTGGTACCACCACCAAGAGTTCTATTGTCAGTGAGAAAAGATTTATCCCCAGGGTGTACCTCCGCCAGTCCCCAGAGAAAGGGCACCCCACCAGGGAAGATGACTCACTCCCTGCTGATGTATTTGCTCAATAGTGGTGAATACAAAATAATTTAACAGCACATTGCCCTGCAAAAAATGTCAAATTCTATAATGAGATCTTATTGTCTATTCCATAAAAAAATGTACAGTTGACCAATCTGAGGTTCGGCGGTGCCGATTGCCCCTCCCACAGTCAAAAATCCATGTTTAACTTTTGACTCCCCAAAAACTGAACCACTGATAGCCTACAGTTGGCCAGAAGACTTAGGGATAACATAAACAGTCAATGAACCCATATTTTGTATGTTATATGTATTACATATTGTATTCTCTCTCTCTTTTTTTTTTTTTAGATACAGAGAGAGAGAGAGAGAGAGAGAGAGAATGAGTGGGGGAGGGGGAGAGGAAGAGAATCTCAAGCAGACTCTCCACTGAGCACTGGGTGCAGAAGGTGGGGGGCAGGAGGTCTTGATCTCACCACCTCCGAGATCATGACCTGAGCCAAAATCAAGAGTCAGACGCTTAACTGACTGTGCCACCCAGGTGCCCCTCTATACTGTATTCTTACAATAAAGTAAGCTAGAGAAAAGAAAATGGTTTTAAGAAAATCAGAAGGAAGAGAAAATACATTTACAGTGCTGTACCATATCTACTGAAAAGAATCCACGTGTTAAGTGGACTCGTACAGTTCAAATCACGTTGTTCAAGGGTTAGTTGTGTTCTCTATCTGGGATTATTTTGAATTCACCCCAGATCTGATTTCCTGGAAAACGTCCTGTGCTGGGTCACAACTGTGCACAACAGCCTACACTTGAAGCAAGGGAGGAACACTGCCATGATGCTATTTTATCTGTTTCATTGACTCTAAAACACCAGCAACTGTCAAATGCATCTAGCTTCAGAAATGTTAAAATGTGGGGAGAAATGTGTCTTAGAATTAATGAAACAGTCAGCATGAAAATATAAAGAAGAACCACTTACAATTTCACTCACCCAGAGCCAGTCACTGTTAACCTTGATTTAGTCTTACTTCATTTAATACAGGGCATTGTAATTATTTCATTGTTCACCTGTCGGCCTGCCCTTTAGATGGTGAACTTCTTAGGGACTCAGGACATGTTTTATTCACTGGTATCCCAGGTCCCTAAGTCAGTGCAAGCTAAGATGTAGGAGCTCAGTAAATATTTTTGATTCTGTGATCTGAGAAACTGGAGCTGCTTCAAGTTGCCTTCACTCTTCAGAATTCATTCATTTATTTATTCCTTCATTCAATCAGTCAGGCATGATCCTGTTTTTGCCTTAGAACTTTCTGAGTTGTGTGAACATTGTACAGTTGAGGAATTCATGAAAAATGATCTTCCTAAAAAATAAATCTGGAAAATAACACTCCCATGGTCAGAATTCTTTATTACTTCCTCATGGTTTCGAGGATGAAGTTTTATTTTCTTTTGCTTAACAGCCAGGCACTTTATGAAGTGACTCTAGCTTTCCTCTCTATCCTCAACTGCTATCACTCTCCCACCCTAGACTCCAGCTCTGCAAATGTTTCTCTGTAAATGGCAAGATAGTGAATATTATAGGCTTTGCAGCCCACATAATTTCTGTTACTCAATTCTGACTTTGTACCAGGACAGTAGCAATAGATAATACATAAAGAAATGAGTGTGGGTGTGTTTCAGTAAAATTTTACACAAGTGGGGGCATGCTGGATTTGGTCAGTGAGCTGTAATTTGCCAACAGCTGGTCTACTACATATATCTAATGAAGACATCTAAGTTACTTGCTGCTTTCGGCACATTAGATCCAATTTTGATGTCATCAAAATAGTGATCAATATGATGCTCTATTGGATGCCAAGATGAGCAAAATCTCTGCCAGATCGGTGATGGCCAATAGTAGAAGAGTTTACCTAAAGATGTACTCTGTTGTTTCTGCTGGGTAAAAGCAAATAACTTGAAGTTGGTATAGAGTGTTTGATCTCAAAGGGTGATTTCCAGGACCAGTGGCCCCAACATCTCCTTGCTAGAAGTTACCTGTTGTATCTGCCACTAGGCTTGGGTCTGATCTTCAGGAAGATTAATTTTCAGGCTCATATAGAAGCTTTCTGGTTTTTAACTGACTGACCTGCAAGCTTCAGCTTCAGCTTGTAGTTTTCTTTCTGCAAGTTCCTAGTATATCCAGAAGCAGCCATCACTCATCACAATCCCTTTTACTCCCCTACGGCCAGAGTCATTTGGTCCTCTATGGAACTTGAGTCCTTTGATGATGACTCCCTCACAATCAAACACAGGTGATAACTTCATCGATTATGGTATTACTGCCAGTCATCAATTACTGGTATTCCATTTCCCGTGGTCAGAGAACTCAGCACAGCATGCAAGGCCAAGACATAACCAAACCCAGAATCTCTGATACCTGAGACCCACTCCTGCTGCTAAATACTCCATCAGTCAGGTGTGGTCAGGAAAACCAGAGATTATAATATAGGTGTTGGAAGGCTGAGTAAGCAAAAAGGGAATCCAGAAGTAACCCAGGAAAAATCACCATAGGAACAGCTACCACCCCAAACACTGGGAAATGGAGGAGGTCAAGGTTATCTGAACCTAAAAAAAAAGGGCCAGGCCTTGCGGAGCTTGATTCAGGGAGTTCTAGAAGCCGGAGAGCCATGAGCGTGCTGCCGCAGATACAATGACAGTGCTGACAGGGACAGTAAGCCAACAGAAGGGCTCCCATCTCCTCTCCTCTGACTTTCACTCTCCCCTGTGTCCCTTTGCAGCAGACCCAAGGAGAGAGGAGATGGCGAGAGAGAAATGTGGCTTGCTGATCCTTGGCCCCAGCATCACAGGACAGAGCAGAGCAGAATAGCTTTAGATCTGAGATCAATAGTGGCATAACTAGGATGCCATGGAAAGAACTGAAGGAGGAGCAGCCAGAGGAAACAGCAACCACTCAGACCCCGACAGAAAGAAATGTAGCACAAAGAACAGAAGGGAAGCCAGCAGACGGACCGGGAGCATAGCGAGTGAGCAAGTATGTGAGAAGAGGTTGGGGAAATCACCAGAGCCCCTATCACATGGAACTTTGTAGACTGTGCTAAGGCATTTGGATTTTACTTTTTTTTTTAAGATTTTATTTGTTTACTTGACAGAGAGAGGGAGAGAAAGCACAACAGGCAGGGGGAGAAGCAGACTCCCCACTGAGCAGAGAGCCCGATGTGGGGCTCGATCCCAGGACCCTGGGATCATGACCTGAGCTGAAGGCCAGACACTTAACTAACTGAGCCACCCAGGTGCCCCTGGATTTTACTTTTAATGCATTCAAACCTTCCTTCTTCTTTCGTACTTGTTAAGTCCTATTCATCTTTAGAGTCTCAGCTTATACAGAAGGCAACCATAGTTTCCCAATGATATCTTATATGGAATCATAATGGCCTCCTTACTTCTCCGTGTGCAGCGCTGTACTGCAAGCACCATGAGGGTAGAGAATTTGTCTTCCTGCTAACAGTTACATTCTTAGCACCTGGCATAGTACCTTGGCACCTGCTCTCACTCTCTCCATATGTTTATTTAACAAGGTAATCAGTGAACAGACCATCTACCTGGGGTGAGTCTTCCCTGGTCCACTTCCTCAGTGATTTCACGTATTCTATCACACTGTCTATAATTCATTGATTTAATTGTCTCCACACAAAAGGGGAACTTTGAGGACCAAGATAATTACTTATTACTCGAGAGTATCTTTCCAGTGCCTGGCACTCAATATATGTGCATTGCATGAATGAGCACATGAATGAATGAGCACATGAATGAATGAATGAATGAATGAAGCAACCAAATAGTTGGAGCTCAATGCAGACACATGGGTGTTATCTGCAAATGGATAGAAACTGAAAACAGTGAATTGAGGAGGAGGTAGAATGAATTCCTCCCCCGCTTCTCTCCTCTCTTTTCTCTCTCTCTTTGTTCCTTCCTTTCCATCTTTTTAAACATCAGTCAGCAATATTTGAAGCCACAGAGAAGACAAATCAGGTAAAAACAAAGATGACCAGTATGTTCTGTAAACAGAGGTGACTGTAGAAGGAGTAGCTAGGTATGACAATTTCAAGCTGGCTGCAAAGGAGGGATAGCATTTTTAGAAGAAACTTGGTTATAAAGAGAAGGAAAAAAATTTGATCCCTATAGCTAGAGAAGAATATAATTTAAGGGAAAAATTAATTAAAAAAGGCTATAAATAATAAGAAAATTCCAGGAGGAAGCACTTGAAGAATTACTTTGGCCACCAAAACAGAAACCAGGAGTTAGAGTTGAATGTAGACACAAGCTGAGAGAATGCTTCCCATGCCTTCATTTTCTCCAAGAAATAGGAAGGAAAGCGATCTATAAGAATGAGCCAGGAAGGGCTCGGCACAGGAGTTCCTCAAGCCATCGGATTCCTTCTCGGTGGGGGAACCCGTGTACTGGGCCTGGCCATGGTACCGGGCCACCACATCGTTTCTATTGAGGTGGAGAGGGAGAGCCTGGCAGGGCCTCCCTATCTCTGACCTCGATTGCGCATGCTTTGCAGACCATTAAACCAGGAACGAATAAAAAAAAAAAAAAGAATGAGCCAGGAAGTGCTGGGTGGGAGACATGAGTGGGAGAGAGATGACACAGGAAAGCTGGAAAGACTGCCGGATGACAATGACATTTCCGTGGCGCCAGTCTATGCTGTTGTGACATTTTCTGCAGCCCCAGTTATCTGCTGGATATCCCGGGAGGGCAGAGAGATGGTCGGAATGATGCTGAATTGAGGCTTTGCTGGGCATCTTTGGCACAAAGCCACAGGACTGAGGAAAGTTGCACAGTTGCAAAAGTGATCATTCATGAGGCTGGACTGGAAAGGGACAGAACTGAATTGAGAAGGGTGCCCAAAAGAAGGAAAAATAAGAGGTCATATGCTGTAGGTCTTGAGGTCTAAGAGCAATATATGTATGTGTCCATACACACATGCCCCCTTCACTGGGCGTGTCATATCACTGAATATCTTCAGATCCCAATTTCCACTGTGCTTAGGAAGGTGATGAAATTAGACTAAATAATCTCTATTTTATTTTTATTTTCTTGGTTCTCATGTCTGATGATGCCATGTTTGTCCTGGATGATTATAGGTTGTGAGGAGGAAGAAGCAAAGCACTAATTAAATTCTAAAAGAGCCATTGTAAAATATTTTAAAGTTATTTCACATAATTTAAGTTATGAAGGGTGTAAAGTTTGGAGTGTGAAAATGTATGTAAAAAATGTATGCATGCAAACTATGGTGTAATTAAGAATCTTATTTATTCTTAATATACTAGGGAGGTTGAAAGTGAATGGCTTGTTATCTCAGGGATAAAAGCTATATAGCATAATGGAAATAATAAAATCTGAAAGTTTCTAAAAAGTCAGGAACATATTGAGGAGAATGGTAAAGCACATTACAGAATAATGGGAGCAATGGGAGGAAGGGAAAACATAAAGATTTGAGTTTATTTTTAAACATTTTCTAGGTTTGGCAGGTATTGGGAATTAAAATATTAAATATTTTAAATAAATATTAAAATACATAATGTAATATATAAAATATAATGTGTAATGTATGATAAAATCATATAATAAATGAGTGAGTTGATTTTAAAAATAAAGGGTCCAAAATTAAAAGGTGCTGTTCTCTGTGTAAGCTCTCTGAAGGCTGAGGCCATACCCATTTGATTCACTGCTGTGTCTTGGGCAAATAGCTCTGTGCTTGACATCTAATTTTGCTCACCAAATATTTGAGGAACAGGAAAACAGATGTAAGATGGTATTGTTCCCATTTTCCTAATGTACAAAGAGATAAACAGGAATAACAAATTTAACCTGGAATTTTTAGAATTTTTGTCTTGGCTATAGAAGAGAGTATGTGATCATTATGAGACCAAAGTAATCACTTTAATTATTAAATAATCACTAATGGAATAATATGCCTAATGTCTACTGATAG
This sequence comes from Phoca vitulina, assembly GCF_004348235.1. Classification (NCBI taxonomy): domain Eukaryota; kingdom Metazoa; phylum Chordata; class Mammalia; order Carnivora; family Phocidae; genus Phoca; species Phoca vitulina. The sequence continues at coordinate 29,852,164 of NW_022589717.1, read as the reverse complement.
AACAGTAAGTTTTTGGTGACCTCTGACCACACCGTATCAAATATACTGATTGTATCTTATTAGATTTTTTTTTTCTCTTAAGGTCCTTAAAACGTCTGCAGACTATGTTAAATATCCTTTCTCTTTCAAGGACATAATAAGAAGACATCTATATTTATTCTTACATAAAACTAGACTTATACTCCACTCCCTCCAGCACTCAGTCCTATATTATGTCCAGTAAATAGTGGAATGAAAATTTTTAAGACTGGCAAGATGGAATTTGTAATTGAAGTTTTGTTGTTGTTAAGGCCAAAAAATAGTATTTCATTTTCTATTGAATTATAAAATCATATACTCGAAGTACTATGTCTATTCGTAGATTCTCGTCAGTTAAAAAAGAAGATAGGAAAATAATTGAAAGGAATTTGTATAAAGTGCAAATAAGCTACAACAGCATGGGATAAACTCATTTAAGTTAATGGTATGAATGATCTTCATAATCAATGATGGAAATGACATGATGCTTTTCTCAGGGAAGAAATGAAACCACAAAAAAATGGGAAGCATTGTTTTCAAAATGCATGCTAATGTGGTACCACATTTCCCACTCCAGATAGGAGCCTGAATACTAAGTAGAAAATAAAACAAAAATATGCATATAGCAAGTCTATGTGCTTGCCTCCTGCATTGGAGAATAAACAGAATACCATAACTGAGCACAGGCTTTTAAGTAGGGAGTCGATCTACAGAAATTGTCCTTTGCCCCGTAAGCATACAATTATGTCATTAAATCACAATCAGGGGTGTTAGAAGGAGTAATTAGGAATATATTGTAGGGTTGCGCACTCATAAGAAATTTTTTATGGGAGGGAAAAAATCTTAAGCATTCACTGTGGGGAAGTCTCCTAAGACTTTTGAAAATCAAGCATTTCAGCCCATGAGGCTTTTATTTAGCAAGAACAGCCAAAAGAGGTGAGTGTGTGTGTGTGTGTGTGTGTGTGTTTTACCTTAATTTGAAGGTTGTTTAAACGTCTTGCCTTTCTTATCTCTGGCCTAACATGTTCATAGGAAAACAGACGAATGGTTTCCAAAGGGATAGTTAGTAAGTTTTTCTTTATATTTTTCTTAAGGAATCAATTCCAAGTTTCAGTTTGAAATCATGCCAGGGGCTTCATCTGGGTTCTTCAAGATAAATCCTGACACTGGAGAGGTAGTGACCACCACCATACTTGACAGAGAAGTTCGGGAAGTTTTCACCCTTCGAGGTAAGGGATGCCTGACTATGGTACAAACAAAAGTAGGCAGCAGGAGGTTAGTGGTGAAATTTTACATGTCTGTAGAATGTCTTTAGTAAACCGTTATTGACCCAGTGCTACCCAGTTAGTTTGGTCTGATGCAGCAGTCTAGTTGGGGCAATATATTTTAGGCATGAATTTATGGCCACAGTCTGTGCCATCTTTTATTTCACATCAGTACTCGTACGAGATGGAGGAGTCCCTTCATTATCTGGCACCACGACAATTCTCTGTACTGTAGAAGATGAGAACGATCACGCACCAGAGATTATTGTCCCCGGTCATGACATTGAGGTTCTGGAAAACCAAGAGCCAGGGGTTGTCTACACTGTTTTGGCTTCTGATATGGATTCTGGCAATAATGGAGCTGTCAGGTATCATGTAATTGGTAAGTATTTTCTCCACTAAAATTCTCCTCATGACACTGACTGAGGTGACACACTAGTGATTATGCTGTATTTGGTGTCTATTGCGGGGTCTACAGAATACATGCTCAGTAAAAGCTATTTGGTTCCATGTGTGTCCTTTCCACAGACAGCCTGAGCCACTGGCTTCCAAATTCTTAAATCTCCCCTCTGCAACTATTGTGAATTTTTTGTGGTAATGTTAGTGGGTGTGTAGATGGAATATATAACTTTTTTCTACTTTTGTGTCTTTTATATGATCACTAATATTCTTATTATTTTGAGCCAGCAAGACTTTTGTCAGTCTTTTCTTTTTTATTTTATTTTTTTTAAAGATTTTATTTATGTGACAGAGAGAGACACAGCGAGAGAGGGAACACAAGCAGGGGGAGTGGGAGACGGAGAAGCAGGCTTTCCGCCGAGCAGGGAGCCCGATGCGGGGCTCGATCCCAGGACCCTGGGATCACGACCTGAGCCGAAGGCAGACGCTTAACAACTGAGCCACCCAGGCACCCTCTTTTTTTTTTTTTTTTAAGATTTTATGTATTTATTTGACAGAGAGAGAGAGAAAGCACAAACAGGGGGAGTGGCAGGCAGAGGGAGAGGGAGAAGCAGGCTCCCCGCTGAGCAAGGAGCCTGATGCAGGACTCCATCCCAGGACCCTGGGATCATGACCTGAACCCAAGGTAGACGCTTAACCGACTGAGCCACTCAGGCACCCTGCATTCTTTTTTATTTTATTTTATTTTTTTTTATTTTAAAGATTTTATTTATTTATTTGACAGAGAGAGAAATAGCAAGAGCAGGAACACAAGCAGGGGGAGTGGCAGAGGGAGAAGAAGGCTTCCCGCAGAGAAGGGAGCCCAATGCAGGGACTCCATCCCAGGACCCTGGGGATCATGACCTGAGCCAAAGGCAGTTGTTGTCAGTCTTTTCTTAAATGGAACCTGGAGGACACAGAGATAGACAGTTCCCAGATCTGAACACCAGTATACCACTTAAGAACTATAACCATACCCCACCCTTGATCACAGTCTGTAGGAACTTCTACCCAGAAGATAATTTTGTGATATGGCTCCCTTTGGATCAGAAGCATAAAAATTTCTGACAAAATAATGTTAGCATTTGTATGGAGAGAGCCACATCTTCTTATTCATCTAAAAGAAAAGGTGATTTTTGGTATATGTCATAGAATGATAGGAGTTGAGGAAAGAGTAATGCTTCAGAGACTGCATCTGATGGGGAGAAGGTGCTTTTAGATCTTGTAAAAACAGTTTTGGGACTAGCTTCTGAAAGCTATCACTTTCTATTTGCTAAAAATTCTAGAACCCATGGCATTTTCTATGTGCCACCCATTTTACTCCAAAATGAGAATAGCTTTATTGCCTTTTTGCCTGATTATAAAAGTGATATATAATTGGTATAGAATATGTACATATTTATGAAGAACAAAAGTAGTAACACAAAAATTTATATCTTGCAGAGGTAACTCATTTATTATTTTGAAAAACACTTCTCCATGAACCTTGGTGAATGGAGACATCAATTTTATATATATTGGACAATTTATATATGCTACTTTGTTATCTCATTTTTTAAACTCATTATTATTTATTTATTTATTTAATCAGAGAGAGAGAGAGAGTGAGCACAAGCAGGGGGAGTGGCAGGCAAAGGGAGAAGCAGGGTCCCTGCTGATCAAGGAGCCCAGTATGGGACTTGATCCCAGGACCCTGGGATCATGACCTGAGCCGAAGACAGCCACTTAACCGGCTGAGCCACCCAGGCCTCCCTAAACTCATTTTTTAATATACTATATGAATCTTTCATATTAGTAAATATACACATATGTTAGCATTTCTAGTGATGCCTCTTCTTACTGCTTATGTAAAATATCACTTAATTCATCCATCCCCTTTTATGGTCTTTTAGATATTGAGTATAATAGCAGTCTTACTATTATAAAAGTGTTGCAGTTGAACACTTACCCAATTATTTCCTTATGATAAATGTAAGTGGAGTTATCATGTCCAAGGGCATATATATTTTAAATGTTTATGTGTATTGTCATACTTTCATCCAGAAGAACGATACCCTTTCAAACTAACTTGTGTAAGTAAGCCCAATTTTACTTACTTCTTTTCTACCTGTTGCATTGGGTACTTTCCTTTGTAAACTCCACTTGTTTTCTAGAACTTTCCAAACGATCTGTGATTAAGGACCAGGGTTTGAATTTTTTTTTAATTTTCAATCTGTTGTGCACTGAAACTTTTGTAAAATACAATAAATATGAATTACCGTGAGGAAGAAAACAAAAAGGCATACACAATGCAAGCGTCAGGTTTTTTTTTAATCTATTATGATATTATGCAGACATAAAATTATTCTGTCAAGTCTGTATAAGATTTTCTAAATGCTCACTTTCAAATTCTGGGGTTTATCTTGTCAAGCACTGATTACAAACAATCCCCAGAGTGCCACCCATCCCCCTTCACTGTATCAGGGTTTGCTCATTTGCTTCTTTTCCCCATACTGTCAAAGTTTCCCCTTCTGCTGGTTTTACCCATCAGTATTTACCAGTCCTTCCCATCTTGAAAAAAGACTTCCCTCAGATGCATCCCTCCACTGTCTCTTTTCCTTCACAATCAAGCTTCTTAAAAATCATTGTGTACACTCTGGTTTCTGTGTCTTTACCTTACTTTGGAATATGTATTCCACTGAAACTGCCCTTGCAAAAGGCACTTAGGATCTTGTTGCTAAATCCAGTGGATCCCTGTCATTTCTTAATTTAATTGTACTGCTTTGTGCCTTTGTGCACCATGCCCTGGACACTTGGTCCCACCTTGACTTCAGAAAGTCACTTTCTCCTGATTCTTCTTCTGCCTTTCTAGACAAACCTTCCCAATGTCCTTGTTCTGTGGGTGGTCCTCTGACTTACTGGAGTTTCCAGGGTGTTTTGTGCTTATTTTTTTTACTTTGCTCATGGACACACTCTTACTGTGTCATTTCATCCAGTCCTCATCTTCCGCTACTGCTGACACCCTTATATCTCCCTATCTTTATCTGCATCCGAGATCTAAGTCCCATTAAAGGACATTTTTTTTTAAGTAAAATAATGACTTTCACACAATTATAAAATTAACAACTGCCGAAGATTTTTTATTTATTTTATTAAGTCATTGATTAATGAGCAAACTAAAAAGATGTTAAAATTGGTCCAAGGAGGGGCGCCTGGGTGGCTCAGTCGTTAAGCGCCTGCCTTCGGCTCAGGTCATGATCCCAGGGTCCTGGGATCGAGCCCCGCATCGGGCTCCCTGCTCTGCAGGAAGTCTGCTTCTCCCTCTCCCACTCCCCCTGCTTCTGTTCCTTCTCTTGCTGTGTCTCTCTCTGTCAAATAAATAATAAATAAATAAATAAATAAATAAATAAAATCTTTCAAAAAATTGGTCCAAGGAGAATTCCAGGACACACGCATGCACACACACACACACACAGAGGAAATAAGGAATTCTGAAATGCAGACGAGGTCTAGCTGCAGGACAATAACCAGTGACATTCCACTAGACATAATTAATTTGCATTTCTGTGGACAAGAATCACTGTTATCAGCTATCAACAATTTACAGAGTGATAAAATAGATGGAGCACATGAAGAGAAAAGCCAACTCAAATGGCAAGGGCAGACCTGATATTCAATAATCTTTTTTTTTTCACCCTAGCACATCCACTTATCTTTCCCTCCCATTTCAAATTGTTTCACCTCAGAGACCCCGTTGTTGTGCCCAACAGCATTGCATTACCAGTGTGTCCCCAGCTGCACTCAGCACCACCTCCTTCACACCGTCCCCCATCACAGTCTGGCTTCTCCTAGAGTCTCTGTCGGTAACCTCGCTCAACTTACCCTTAGGTGGAATCTTGAAAAACCATGTACTACCAACACACATATTTTTAAGTAATTGGCTAAAAATTTTTATTAGAAGTTTAACTAGTGTCTCTCGGAATATCATAAATATTGACACGTTAAGATAAATGGCTATATCACCTTTAAAAAATATCAAATAGAATAAAAAATACTTTTTAAAAAATATATCTGAACAACTTCCCAGGCAGGGGAAGGTTCCCATTCAAGGCCAAGCCAGGCTCCTTACCTGCCTTCAGTCCCACGGGCCCTGCCCAAGCCAAGGGCACCTGCGGGGTCAGGCCCACAGCTGGGAGGAGTCCTGTGCTCTCAGACACTGAGAGACTCAGACATCTTTCCAGGAGCACTCTGGACCTGCAAAGCCACCTGCCAAGGCACCATACTTAAGAGAGAGACTAGGGAGGATGCTAAAGGTAACAATGTTAAGGAATGTGGAGGGGCGTCTGGGTGGCTCAGTCGGTTAAGCGTCTGCCTTCGGCTCAAGTCATGATCCTAGGATCCTGGGACTGAGTTCCCGCATCGGGCTCCTTGCTCAGTGGGGAGGCTGCTTCTCCTTCCTCTCTCTGTTCCTCCCCCTTCTCATGCTCTCTCTCTCTCAAATAAATAAAATCTTTAAAAAAAAAAAAAAAGGAATGTGGAGAAGACAAACTCACATGATTTTAGGTGATTTCTCAGGCAGAACAACTTTAGGAATAAGAATATGTAAACTGAGCTTCTGGAAATTACCTTAAAACTACCAGTTTCCAGATATTCTTTAGAAAACTTCAGATAACCCCAGGGGTACTCTGACCTCGTTTTAAACACAACTGGTCTAAACACCCTTCACTCTTTCACCAAACCCCATCATGAATCCTTCATCCCTTCCTTCTTACTTTTCTCCTTAGTATCTTTGGGATGTGTCCACTTCCTCTATGCATGTCTTCATTTAGAACATCCCTGGTGCTCAAGCAGATTACTGTAATAGCCTCCTAACTTTCCTGTATTCTAACCAAGCTTTGACATTGCTGCTCAGCCCTCCTCCCAAAGCAGAAATGTGATTCATGACCCTTTCTCTTCTAAAATCCTTCAGGAGCTCCCTAAGGATGTTAAGGCAGACTCTTCAGCAGTGTACACAGGGCACTTCATGATTTAACCCCCTGCTTATCTTCTAAATTCACATCTTCCCGGCTGCCAACCCTCTCCCTGCCCTCTCCACGCAAACCCCCAGGGAACCCTGTGTTCTAGTTACACTAAAACACTTGTAGCCTTTAAGTCCTCATATTCCTAAGACTTCCCTCAGGCTCTCCCCTCTGCCTAGAACACACTTTCCAAAACTTTTAGCCAGGCTCCCAGCTCTTTAGGAACCAGTTTTGATGTCACTCTTTCTAATAAGCATTCCTGCCCATCCTAACACAGGACTGCGTGTCCTTCCTCTATGCTTCTGGGCATTCTGTGCATATGATTTTCACACCACACTTTAATGTCCCGGGACTGACCCAAATTCCTCCTGGACTGTAAATGCTTGGAGACTGGGATCATGCCTTACTGCCTTCATATTCCCAGCATCCAGCACACACTTGGCATGTGGCAGGTTCTCCTTAAATGTCTGCTAAGTGAATGAATCAATTTATCAATGACAAATGCCACAGAAATGTAGGTTTGTCTGATCACCCCTATATATAGTTTGGTACAAATTAGTTGTGTTTTATGAACAAAATACAAATGCAAGTCCCTTCTCCTCAGCCCCCAACACTGCTTATGACTGTTGTTTTCTTGAATGCTGTTCTACTTCTTCCCCACATGCTGCTGGCAGACTCCAGTAAATTCCCACTCAGTATTTTATTTATTTTATTTTATTTTAATTTTATATTTGACACAGAGAGAGAGAGAGAGTACAAGCAGGGGGAGCAGCAGAGGGAGAGGGAGACGCAGGCTCCCTGCTGGGGCTCAATCCCAGGACCCTGGGGTCATGAGCTGAGCCAAAGGCAGACGCTTAACTGACTGAGCCATGCAGGCACCCCAGTCCCACTCTATTTGGAATAGTGTGCTTCATCCAAGAATATGCCCCTCATCCAAGATATGGCCAACAAGTCACTGAACTGTATTTTTCCTAATTTTTAGGATGACTTTAAAATATCTTTGAAGGTTTTTTGTCTCTGTGTTCAGGTTTAACTTTGATTCTGCTTGGTACCATGGGCAAGAGTAAAGGGAAGTTTTTTTTTTTGAGGATACAGAGAAGACTAAAACCTCATCATTCCTTATGTCAGGGAAGAAACAGACAAGTGTTCCCCTATCTCTTGGAGAACTGTTATGAGTCATGCACAAGGTACTGGGAATGTGGAAGAGAATCTCACTGCATCCACAATACTACTATCCCCCTGTTAATTTTTTATTGATATCTAAAAATGGACATTATATCCTGTTTCTTATCCCTTCCTGGTATTGTTTTATTTCAATAAAACATACATTTTAATTATCTCAAGAGGAAAAATGTATGAATATAAAAAGTTGTAAATGCATACACAAAAATCCACCCTGCTGCAAATCAGTCAAAGCGAGTGTTTTAATTATTTGAATTCAGAGAAATATTGAATTATATTATTCTGTTTATCCCCTGATAATAGAGGCTTCATGAGGGCAGGGACTCTATCATGTTCACTGTTATATCCTCAATACTTAGAAAAGTGCTAGGATGTAATATTCATGAAATAAATATTTGTTGAATGAATGAATCCTATATATATATATATGTCTCATCATATATATGATGGATATATATCACATATACATATATATGAATCATATGTATATGTATATATAGCTAGCAAAGGGCTGCTACTTCTTCAGTTCCAATGAGTTTTGAATTTGAATGTGTTTTCTTTAACAGATGGAAATACGGACGAATACTTTGCTATTAATGAGACATCAGGAGAACTCTCAACCACTCGCGCTTTGGACCGGGAACAAGTCAGCAATATTACCCTAGTCATCCTGTGCTCTGATCTTGGGGATCCACCGAGGAGCTCTCTAGTGCAGTTGCAGGTTAGAGTTTTGGATGACAATGACCATGGCCCGTCCTTCCCCATGCTGCATTACCAGGCCTCCGTGAGAGAAGATGCTCAAGTGGGAACAGTGGTTCTCGTGCTGTCTGCCGTGGACAGGGATGAAGGCCTGAATGGACAAACTGAGTATTTTCTGGTGGATGAGGCTTCTGGTGCATTCACCATTGATGCCATGGCAGGTACATTGAGAACCCGCCACACGCTGGACCGAGAATCCAGATCTCAGCATACATTTAGGGCTGTGGCCAGAGACTGTAGTGTCCAGGGCTCAAGAAGCACTACAGTCATTATAGAAGTACATGTCACGGATGTAAATGACAATGACCCAGTTTGGGTGCAGAACCCCTTGGAGATTTTTCTTTCTCCCCAGTCGCCTACTAGCCAGACAACTGCCATTCTGACAGCCAGTGACCCTGACTTGGGACCCAATGGAACTGTCATTTTTAGTTTTGCAGAGACCCAGTCAATGTTTTCTATTGATAAATATACAGGAGAAGTTCAACTTCAGCACCGCCCATCTTCTGAATATTTTCCAATCTGGCTGCAGTTAAAAGTTAGGGACCAGGGGGTTCCAGCTAGGATGACCACTGGCCTCTTAGTCGTTCACATGGAAGGGGAAGATGTAAAGATTTCCTTCAGCCACCATCTCTATGAAGCAACTGTGACCGAAAATTGTGATGCAGGTGAGTGTCCCCTCAAGTTTTTATATATTGTACCTGTTTGGGCAAAATACTTAAAACTAAGGATTATACCACAAGAGTGCTATTGCGGATTCAGTCACAAATTTCTGAGTTCAGCCAATTTTTCGTATGCTGATGTTCATCCATAGTGCGGTATTAGAACAGTACCTTCAAATATAGTAAAATACACACACACATACACACACACAACACACACACACACACACACACAAACCCTTAATGACAACAAAGAGTAAAAATACTGAAAAATAAATCATTTCGGGCTTTTGAAGTTTCAGTTAATATAGGTTTACAACCTCAAAAAAAAAAACCCTTTATTTAAATGTATCTGAATTCCTTAACAAGTGTACATTTCCTAAAGTACTTCCTTAGAAGTACAATAAAAGAGGAGGTATGTTGTGGTTAAATGCTTGGGCTCTGCCTGAGTTTAAATCCAAAGTAAGCCACTGTGCCTCCTTGGGCAGCTGAATCTGTCTGAGCCTCAGTTTCCTAATCCATAAGGTAGGAATGAGAATTGTGCCTACCTCATTAGGTTCTGGGGGCTGAATTAGCCAGTTCACGTAAAGCACTTAAAACAGCGTCTGACACATAGTAAGCATGTAATAAATAGAAACTACTAATACTAGTATCATTATTCATTTTGATACCATAAGCAGTGGCTTTCACACAGTGCAGTAATGCGTGATACTCAAAGAATTCAGCACAGCTCAGACCAGACTTCTGTGAACAGTAACTGTTTTTCCTAATAACACTAGATTCTTTTCCAGTTACTTCCTTACGTTTATGCCATAATGGGAAACGTAAATAAAAAATCAGTTTTAATTATCTTTCTAACCCAAAAGTGAAAAAACTTCCTTATAGATACTTGTAAATTGAAAGACATTTGACCTGGGTAATTATATCTAGCTAGAGAGTGGAGAGATGCATCTACCGATTCTTTCCACCCACCAGGCAAAGCACATGGACTCGAAGAGGAAGAGCTTGGTTGCTAAAGGTGCGCTGTGCACTGTGCATCGATTTATTCATTTCATAGTGAAAATATCTATGTTATACATGTCATACTGCCTTCTCTATGAAAAGAGAATATTCATTAATACTGAATATTAAATTAGGGTTGTTTTCAGTTGCAGATTATTAACGTGACTTTGACCCTTTTCGGAATTATGGTTATCCCATAGGTTGCTTCCTCAGAAGGCCTCTCATTGATTCTAAACATAATTAAGAGTCAATTGCCGTTACCTGCATTAAATGAAATAATGTGACTTCCAAACTAAGTCAGAAATTTCCAACTTATATTCTTATGTGTAATGAGACTTCCACAGAAGCGTTAAATGTTAAACAAATGTTAAACAAATGAGATATTCCTTAGAGCTATATTTCTATTACTCTTAAGAGGCATTCATTCCAACACCAGAGCAGAGCCTGATGGAAAGTAAACGTTTTCTAAATTATATAGCACAAAATACAGTACATTAATCAATCCTGAAATTGATCTGATAAAATTACAGAATCTTTGGGGCTCCTGGGTCAGTCAATTAAGCATCTGCCTTTGGCTCAGGTCATGATCCCTCTGTCCTGGGATCCAGCCCCGGATCCGGCTCCTTGCTCAGCGGGGAGCCTGCTTCTCCCTTTCCCTCTGCCGCTCCCCCGGCTTGTTCTCTCTGTCTCCCTCTCTCTCTCTCTCTATGTCAAATAAATAAGTAAAATCTTTTTAAAAATTACAGAATCTTTGAGCCCAGCCTTCGTCTGCAGTGCAAATATGAACATTTCTCTAAACATCCTTGACGCTCGGTTTTTCTGTCTCTCCTTGAATATTTTGGTGACTGAGAATATTTGAATATTTAGAAGGGTGGTTCTTGAAATTGGGTGTGAAACAAATGATCTGTAACCCACCTGTGGAGGTTCTGCCTCATTAGGTCTGGGGTCCAGGAATTGTTTTTAACAAGCTCTGCAGGTGATTTGACTGCAGGGCAAAGTTGGAAAATCTCTTCATTTGGGAAGTCATTCATATGTGGAACCTAACTCTGCCTCCTTTTTGTCTCTCCGTAAATCTAGTTCTGCCCTCGGGAGCACTCCACTGCTCTACGCAGTCACTCTTCAGATATTTTATTTGCTCCTTCCATGCATTTTTCTTTAATGACTATCAAGTGCCAGGTACTTTCTACTGGGATATATTAGTGAACTTGTCCTTGTGAGGCTTACATTCTAGCAGGGATAGAGGGACAGTGTCAAAGAACCTAATAAATAACTTTAGTCTATTTAGATGGTGACAAATAGTAGGTAAGGGCGGGCATCATGGAGTAGGCACATGTGGGCAAAGACCTCAAGAGAGAAGACAGTGTATTTGGGGGTAGGGTATTTCAGGGAAAAAAAGGGAAAAAGTAGTGGTACCCTTCCTGGTTTGTTCAATGAACAGCAAAGAGGACTGTGTGACTGGAGCAGAGTAAGCAAGGGCAAGAATAGTAGGAAAGGAGGTCCAAGGATTAACAGACCACTGGAGGGACTTTGACTTTTCCTCAAGTAGTTTCCCCTTCTTTCATTCAGTCAGTTGTCCTTCACATAATAGGGTTTCCAACCACTACTAGTGAACATTCACATCCAGTATAAATTCGGCAGAGTAATAGGCATTAAATATATTACTCCTCGAAAGAATTAGCAAGGACATCATCATTGTTATCACGCTTGTGACATTAGTGAATGACGTTTCTAAATATTAAGTAATGTGCATGGGCTTTCCCTAATTGTTAGAAGATTCTTTCTCAATTCACCCAGGATCAACTTGTTTATAGAATCAAACCTAAGTAAAAGTCAATATCGAAGGCACCCCAAAGAAAACATTTCAAGATGAAATTAAGTTATGGATTAGTAAGTATAATATTTGTGGTTGAATTCAGGAGTGAATTAAAATCACACTAATAAAAACTGTCGTGGAAGTGCAAGATTTGCACCTGTTTTCATTTTCACCAGGTGCCATTCACTGGTATGTCACAGGTTCACTCTGTTGATAGGAGGCAACCATTATGGCAGGGAATGACCTTGATTTTAGCCTGTTGCCCATCACTCAGGCAGCGTCTCATTAAATCTGTATACCTTCAATCTACTCGAAGCCATTACAATTGGATTAATCAATATGGTTAAGAGTAACCTAGTCTGAGATAAAAAGTGAGGGCAGAAGACAGTGAAGACCAAATTACTTTCTCACCTCTGAAGGTGGGCCTCCTGTTAGAGATTCAGTCAGGAAAGCTAATAAATAAATGGATGGGAAGCCTTCATCCTGCTGTCTGCATCACTATGTTTTTTGTTTTTTTCACCCCTGGTCAGAGTTGTCCTTCTTAATCCTCTTGTATTTAGAATTACTGAATTAGGGGCGCCTGGGTGGCTCAGATGGTTAAGCGTCTGCCTTCGGCTCAGGTCATGATCCCAGGGTCCTGGGATCGAGTCCCACATCTGGCTCCCTGCTAGGCGGGGAGCCTGCTTCTCCCTCTGCCTCTGCCTCTCTCTCTCTCTCTCTCTCTGACTCTCATGAATAAATAAATAAATAAATTTAGAATTACTGAATTAAATTTAACTGTTACTTTTTAATAGAACTTAAGTCTCTAAAAATCTATTTATTAAATCTTACACATAAAGACAACTAGAAATACTTGGGCAGTACTACGATCTTGTGGGATTCATAAACATTCAGGTAAGTATACATTTCAAGACATCTGAAGCAACGAATTGGGACCTCACTGTGAAAAGTAACTATAACATGAGTGAAGCATCAAGTCTACATTGAGAGAGAAGCTAAACTTTGGGCATCGAATAGGAAGGAGAAAGAGAGAAGGAAAAGATGGCAGTAAAGTATGCTGTTGAATTTGATTAGAAGCAACTAACCTACACCTGGCTCGGCAGGATTTCCTAGCCTCCTGTGAAAAACAGTGTCAAGGTGCATAACGTATTGATTGACATTTCAAGCTGGCCAAAACTTTGCCTCAACCCGAATTCAGTTCAGACTGCCAGATCATATCCTAGACACCAGAAGGTGATTTTTTTGTTTTGTTTTGCTTTTGAATTCCAGTGGTTTTAAAAGACTGTAAATCCTTTGTTTAGTGGCTAGAATGGCCTTGATATAAATTATTTAATAACATTTTGTAGCTCCAGGATTATTTCCTCCCAAATATGTCTTCAGTTTTTTAATTTTATTTTCAAATGAAAAATATGTGCTTGTTGGAGGTTTAAAGTTTCTGTGGGTTACTCAAATATCCTATCAGTAGGTATCACTTGACATCCTGAATTAATTATTTTTTGTATTATCATAAATTTTCATCACCCCAAACTAATTTTAACATTCAATATTCTTTTAAGAAAATAAAAAGTTAAAACAAATAAGTCCAATGTATTTGTATTTGTTTAACATTTCTTTCTTGGAAAGCCCACAGGTTTGAGTCTTGATTTACATTGCATTCATATGGGATGCCTGGGTGGCTCAGTCGGTTAAGCCTTTGGCTCAGGTCATGATCCCAGGGTCCTGGGACCGAGTTCCACATCGGGCTCCCTGCTTGGTGGGAGGTCTGCTTCTCTCTCTGCCTGCTACTCCCCCTGCTTGTGCTCTCTCTCTCTCTCTCTGACAAATAAATAAAAATCTTAAAAAAAAAAAAACCAACATTGCATTCATCTACTGACAACATTAGACTTAAAATCAACTGTTTAAAATGATAAATAGTTCAGTATATAGTTCCCATTTGAAAAGCAGCTCTTTGACAGGTAAAATCTCCTTAAGAGTTGGCCATGGTAAGTTCCCCTACTCACAGAAAGAGTCACTCCACAGGATACCATTCGCCTGTAAGGGAGAGGCTGCCTGTACGGCAACAGGAGAGAGACGTGAAATCCAAGTGATTCCCCTCTCTTTACTTTTTTTTTTTTTTTTTTTTTATTTGACAGAGGGAGACACAGCGAGAGAGGGAACACAAGCAGGGGGAGTGGGAGAGGGAGAAGCAGGCTTCCCGCTGAGCAGGGAGCCCGATGCGGGGCTCGATCCCAGGACCCTGAGATCATGACCTGAGCCGAAGGCAGACGCTTAACGACTGAGCCACCCAGGCACCCCCCCCATCTCTTTACTCTTGCCACTATTCCTCTTCAACTAGATGAGGGGAAATCTAACTGTCCTGAATTTTTTGAAGTGAAAAATAAACCTCTTGGTTGTCTGTGGTGTTTCAACCCATTAAACAATTTAAATGAACCTTCTAGAAGCCAGCGTTTATTTCTTATTTCACTCCCAAAGCTTTGGGTATCCTGATGAGGCTGAATCAGCAATCACAGTCCCCAGCGTGGACTATTCACAACTTCATGCATTTCCTTTAGTTACCATGAAGGGGGAAAATGAAGTTATGGATTGTATGGATGCTGTGGTTAGAAGTAAATACTCAGACCTTAAAAATCTTGAAATAAAATTAAAACGTGATCCATGGGGGCATTCTAACTAGTCAATTATGTATATTTAATTTTGTATCATAAACAAATCTGATCTTGATGTGTTGATTCTCAACCAAAGTCGAGAATCACCTGTATAGAAAAATTGTGCAGCCTTTCTCTCTGGACATGGGCAGGCTCTGGATTCTGGCTGACTTGGGAGCTGCAAAGGAGAAAAAGGATAGCTCTTGAAAATGAAGGGAATTTGAAGTCTGGTCATGAACCTAGGGATGCAGACTAGAGAGGGAATCACTAGCAAATGAGGGGAGACTAGCAGCATTGGGTTTGCAGACAAGATTTGGAGTCTGATCCAACATTGAAGCAATACTGAAAATTCTCAACCTCATGCTTTAAATACAGTCTTCTGTAAATCACAAAAAGGGGTAGTAGGAACATCAAGGGCTCACTTTAGCACCTGCTTTTCTCTAAGTTGTTATGAGTGAATTTCAAAGGATTGAATCCATTTATAGATAATCCTCCTTTTAAAAAATTTGGCCACTAAAGTCTGTAATCCCATTAAAAATACATTTCAGACTTAATTTTGTTTACTTCTCATTTCAAGTATTAATTCTATATTGGTTTTCTTCCACATCTCTCTTTTCCTAAAGCTCATAAAAGGGCAATAAGCACTTTGTATAGCTTCCTCTATTATTTCCTTAGGTGTTCACAAAAGCAAATGTGTTCAAGATTTCATACCATTTATGTTCTAAAACATGGTTTTCATCTGTTCACAAATTATGGAAAATTATTTGTTTTGAGATTTTCCATGCTTTGTCTCATCCCAGGGGTGAATTTTTTGGAAAGCTTTAGTAACATATGTTCAGTCATTTTTAATGATGGGAAGGTAGGAGGGAAAAATCAACTTTTCTTCCTTTTTTTATTATGGTAAGAAACACAAGACGTAAAATTCACCATCATAAATAACCATTTTTTAAGTGCACAGTACAGTAGTGATAATGGTAGGCCCATCATTGTGCAATGGATTTCTAGAACATTTTCATATTTTAAAACTAAAATGCTATACTCATTGGACAACAAATCATTTCGATCCTTCTAGCCCCTAGCAACTGCCACTCTACTTTCAGCTTCTAAGGGTATGGCTACTTTAGATACCTCATGTAAGTGGAGTCATAAAGTATTTGTCTTTTTGTGACTGGTTCATTTATGAAATCAAGGTTCATCAGTGCCTATGACAGGATTTCCTTCTTAAAAAAAAAAAAGATTTATTTATTTGAGAGAGAAAGAGTGAGTGAGCTGGGGGTGAGGGAGAAGGACAGAGGGAAAGGGAGAGAATCTCAAGCAAACTCCCCACTGAGGGTGGAGCCCAAGACCCTGAGATCATGACCTGAACCGAAACCAAGAGTTGGTCACTCAACCAACTGAGCCACCCAGGTGCCCCAGCGTTTCCTTCTTTTTAAAAGCTGAATAATACTTTACTGTATGTGTATACTACATTTCTTTATCCACTCATCCATCGAAGGACATTTAGGTTGTTTCTATCTCCTGGCTATTGTAAATAACGTTGCAGTGAACATGGGTGTGCAGACATCTCTTTGAGATCCTGTTTTCAGTTCTCTGGATATACACCCAGTTGGATTTCTGGATCATATGACAGCTCTAATTTTAATTTTTAAAGGAACTTTTATACTGTGTTCCATAGTAACTACACCATTTTGTAACACCACCAACAGTGTCCAAGGATTCCAATTTCTTCATATCTTCACCAACACTTATTATTTTCTGGTTTTTGTTTTATAGCAGCCATCCTAACTGGTGTGAGGTGATATCTCATTGTGGTTTTGATTTGTATTTCCCTGATGATCAGTGATGTTGAGCATCTTTTGAAAAAAAAAATTTTTTTTTTTTTTTGCTATTGACTTGAAGGAGTAGTACCTTATATATTTTGGATATTAACTCATTACCACATAAAGAGTTTGCAGATATTTTCTCCCTTTCCATAGGTTGCCTTTTCACTCTGTTGATGGTTTCTTTTGTTGTGTGGTAGCTTCTCATTTCGATGTGGGCCCATTCATCTATTTTTGCTTTGGTTGCCTGTATTTTTACTGTTGTATCCAAGAAATCATTGCCAAATCCAATGTCATGAAGCATTCCCCCTAAAAGTTTTCTTCTAGGAGATTTACAGTTCCATGTCTTGCATTTAGGTCTTTAATCCTTTTTGACTTAATTTTTGAGCATGTGGTAAGGTAAAGGTCCAAATACATTGTTTTGAATGTGGATATCCAATACCATTTGTTAAAGAGACTAACCTGTCCGCAGTGTGTAGCATTGGCACCTTTGCCAAGATCATTTGAAAATATGCATGAGGGTTTTTTTTCTGGAATCTCTGTTCTGTTCCACTGGTCTCTATACATCTATCTTTATATCAGCATCACACTGTTTTGATTACTGTAGCTCTGTACTATTGAAGTTAGTAAGTGTGAAGCCTCCAGCTTTTTTTTCCTCAAGATTGTTTTGGCTATTTGGAGTAATTTAAGATTTCATATGAATTTTAAAATTCTTTTTTCTATTTCTGTAAAAAATGCCATTGAGATTTTGACATGGATTGTATTGATTTTGTAGATTGTTTTGTTTGTAGTAAGTCTTGCACTCCATGAACACAGAATATTTTTCCATTTATTTGTGTCTTCTATAATTTAGCAATATTTTGTAGTTTTTAGTGAACAAGACTTTTGCCTCCTTGGTTAAGTTTATCCTATCTTTTTTTCATGCTATTGTAAATGGGATTGTTTTCCTAATTTCTTTTTCAGATCGTGCACTGTTAGTGCATAGAAACACAGCTGATATTTGTGTGGTGATTTTGTATTCTACAACTTTGCTGAATTCATTAATCAGTTCTGTGTGTGTGTGTGTGTGTAATCTATAGGGTTTTCTATATATAAGATCATGTCACTAAATACAAGAATCATTTTATTCTTTTCTTCCGATTTTGATGCTTTTAATTTCAAAGCCTGATGTCTCTGGCTAGGACTTTCAGTACTAGGTTGCATAGGAGTGGTGAGAGTGAGCATTCCTTCCTTATTCCTGGCTGAAAAGCTTTTTGATTTCACTGTTGAATAGGATGTTAGAGCTATGGGCTTTTCTTCTATGGCCTTTATTACATATGGTAATTTCTTTATGTTCCTAGTTTATTGAGTGTATTTATCATGAGTGTGAGTTTTGCCAAATGCTTTTTCTGCATGTATTGAGATGATCATGTGATTTTTATTCTTTATTTTGTTAAGGTGGTGTATCACATTGATTTTCATACATTGAAACATTGTTGCATCCCAGGGATAAATCCCACATTGTTATGACATACCATCCTTTTTAATGTGCTGTTGCATTCAGTTTGCTGAATTGTTTTGAGGATCTTGGCATCTAGATTCATCGGGGATATTAGTCTGTAGTTTCCTTGTGGTATCTCTGGTTTTGGTATCAGAGTAATGCTGGCCTCATAAAATAAGTTTGCAAGTGTTGTCTTCAATTTTTTGGAAGTGTTTGAGAAAGATTGGTGTTAATTCTTCTTTAAATGTTTGTTAGAATTCACTAGTGAAGCCATCTGATCCTCTTTATGGGGAAGTTTTTGATTATTGATTCAATCTCCTTAGTAGTTATACATCTATTCAGAATTTTTTTCTTTCTTCACATTCAATTTTGATAGTGTGTGTTTCCAGAAATGTATTCTTTTCTCCTAGGTTATCTTATTTGTTGGTGTATCATTGTTTATAGTACTCTCTTATGATACCTTTTATTTCTGTGACATCATTTGTAATATCTCCTTTTTCATTTCCTTTTTTTTTTTTTTTGACAGAGAGAGACACAGCTAGAGAGGGAACACAAGCAGGGGGAGTGGGAGAGGGAGAAGCAGGCTTCCCGCTGAGCAGGGAGCCCGATGCGGGGCTCAATCCCAGGACCCTGGGATCGAGCCCCACGTCAGGCTCCCTGCTAGTGGGATGTCTGCTTGTCCCTTTCCCTCTCCCTGTGCCCCTCCCCTCTACTTGTGCTCAAGCGTATGTGCACACGCACTCTCTCCTCTCTCTCAAAAAAATAAATAAAATCTTAAACTCTTTAGTTTTATTGATTTTCCTCTTGTTCTTTACTCTCTATTCCACTTATTTCTGTTCTAATATTTATTATTTCTTTCTTTCTGCCCACTTTGCTTTTAGTTTGTTCCTTTTTCTAGTTCCTTGAGGTGTAAAGTTAGGTTGTTGATTTGCAGTCTTTCTTCTTCTTTTTTTTTAAAGATTTATTTAAGTGTGGGGGGGAGGGAGGGAGGAGCAGAGGGAGAGGAAGAGAGAGAGAACCCTCAAGCAGACTCCCTGCTGAGCACAGAGCCTGATGCGAGCCTGATCCCAGGACCCTGAGATCATGACCTGAGCCAGAATCAAGAGTTGGCTGCTTAACCAACTGAACCATGCAGGTGCCCCTCTTCCTTCTTTTTTTAATGTAGATATTTATTGTTGTAAAATTCCCTCTTGGTCTTGCTTTTGCCACAGCCCATGTCTGGTATGTTGTGCTTTTGTTTCATTTGTCTCAAGATATTATCTAATTACCCTTTAAAGTTCTTCCTTGACCTACTAGCTGTTCAAGACTATGTTATTTAATTTCCATGTGTTTATGAATATTCCAGTTTTCCTTTGCTATTGATTTCTATTTTCATTCCATCGTAGTCAGAAAAGATACTTGATATGATTTTAATATTCTTAAAGTTGTTAACACTAGTGCTGTGCCCTAACATGTGATCTGTTCTGGAGAATGTTCCACGTGCACTTGAGTGTATATATGGGAATGTGTAATATACTTGAGAATGTGTATTCTGCCGTTGTTGGCTGGAGGGTTCTGTGTATGTCTCTTAGGTCCAATTAGTCTATAATGTTTTTCAAGTCCTCCATTTCCTTATTGATCTTCTCTCTGGTTGCTCTATCCATTATTGAAAGTGAAGTATTGAAATCTTCTACTATTAATGTGTTACTATCTGTTTCTCCCTTCAATTCTGTCAGTGTTTTCTTCATATATTTAGGTGCTCTGCTGTTAGGTGCATATATATTTATAAATGTTTTATCTTCCTAGTGAATAGAACTTTTTATGTAGCATCCTTCTTTGTCCCATGACAGTTTTTGACTTAAGCTCTGTTTTGTCTAAGTATAACCACAGTTCTTGCCTTTTGGATACTATTTGCATGGAAGATCTCTTTCTATCTTTCCTCCTGCAGCCTACACCTGTCCGTATCTCTAAAGTGAGTTTCTAGGTGGCAGTATATACTTGAATCTTCTTTTTATTAATCCATTCAGCTATCCCATGTTTCTTGATTGGAGAGTTTCATCCATTTACATTTTTAAAAATTACTGATAGGAAAGGACTTAGTATTGCCATTTTTAAATTATTTTCTGTATGTTTTTCATTTTGTTTTTCTTCTCTTGCTGCCTTCCCTTGTGTTTCATTGGTTTTTTTGTAGTGACATGTTTTGAGTCCTGTCTTATTTCCTTTTTTTTTTAATTTATTTTTATTTTTTTATTATTATGTTATGTTAATCACCATACATTACATCATTAGTTTTTGAGGTAGTATTCTATGATTCATTGTTTGCGTATAACACCCAGGGCTCCATGTAGAACATGCCCTCTTTAATACCCATCACCAGGCTAACCCATCCCCCCAGCCCCCTCCCCTCTAGAACCCTCAGTTTGTTTCTCAGAGTCCATCGTCTCTCATGGTTCGTCTCCCCCTCCAATTTCCACCCCTTCATTCTTCCCTTTTGTGTTTCTTCCATAGATATTTTCTTTGTGGTTACCATGGGGATTACAGAACACATCTTATAGTTTTAACAATCTGTTTTAAACTAGTAACAACTTAACTTCAATCACATCCAAAAACTGTTCCTTTACTTCTCCTTCCCACTTCATGTTATTGATTTCACAAAGTACATCTTTTTATATTTTTATCCATTCACATAGCTTTATAGTTATAGTTATTTTTTATGC
This sequence comes from Phoca vitulina, assembly GCF_004348235.1. Lineage (NCBI taxonomy): Eukaryota > Metazoa > Chordata > Mammalia > Carnivora > Phocidae > Phoca > Phoca vitulina. The sequence continues at coordinate 29,831,390 of NW_022589717.1, read as the reverse complement.
TTTTATCTCTTAAATTTTATACCAGAATTAAAGGTGATTTATGCACCACCTTTACAGTGTTAAGAGATTTGTTATTTGTCTATATATTTACCTTTACCAGAGAGCTTCATATTTTCATATGCTTTCACATTGCTGTCTAGTGTCATCTCAACTGGAAACATTTAACATTTCTTGTCAGGCAGGTTTAGTGATAGTGAACTCTCTCAGCTCTTGTTTATCTGAGAAGATCTTTATTTCTCTCTCATCTCCGAAGGGCAGTTTTACTGGATATAGTATTCTTGGTGGCAGTTTATTTCTTTCAGCACTTTGAATATATCATAGCACTCCCTTCTGGCCTGGAGTTTTCATAAAAGCTTTTTGGATCATATACTGTTGCTGTTCATTCAGTTTCTCCATAGGGGATGAGGTCTTGGGCTTTATTCAGCCATCTTGCTGACCTCACTCCCAACTTTCTTAAATGCCTGAAATATGTTCAGCATTTCAGTGGCTGGATGATTAAAAGATAATGGACAATTCAAAATCATCCAAACGTTTAAAAAAATCTCAAGTCAGTCATCAATATGAAAATACTTGCATTGCTTAGAAATGACAAAACTAAAACTCTGCAAGTACTTACTCATGAACAGCTCTGAATAAAATGTTTTTATTATTATTTTACCTAAATACTTCCATGAATATTGATTTTTCTAGTCACATAACATTAATTGTTACATAATTCTGCTTTTAAGTAGATAGTTCACTGCTGCTACAGATGGTATTAGTTTTTTAACTGATTGTAAAGAAGAAAAAACAAGAACATTGAATGTATTATACTTTTTGATGCAATATTAGACTTAAAGTAAAATTCATAAAAGCTGAAAATGTAAATTTTTCTGTATGTTTCAATTGCCTCATGGGAGTTAAAGGTACAGTGTTGGTTTTCATTTTATCATTTCTACCTTGGTGCAAAATGAACAGTAATTTTAAATCTTCTCTAGATGCCCAGAGACAGACTTTTATCTAAAATGTGCATGGGGCACTTGGGTGGCTCAGTCGGTTGAACATCTGACTCTTGATTTCAGCTCAGGTCATGATCTCAGGGTCATGTTTGAGTCCCGTCTTAAAACCCCATGACAGGCTCCATACTCCATGCTCAAATCAAGCCCCATGACAGGCTCCTGCTTGAAATTTTCTCTGTCCCTCTCCCTCTGTCCCTCTCCCTTTGCCCCTCCCTCAGCTAGCATGCTTTCTCTCTCTCTCCCTCTCAAGTAAATAATAAATACATAAATAAATAAATAAATGCATAAATAAATACATAAATAAATAAAATGTGCACAATAAGCTGGGGTGTCTGACTTGCTCAGTCAGTGGAGTGTGCAACTCTTGATCTTGGGGTTGTGGGTTCGAGACCCATGTTGGGTGCAGAGATTACTTAAAAAATAAAATCTTTAAAAAATAAATTAAGTAAATTAAGTAAAATTAGCACAGATAAGCCAAGACCTAGAAGGATCCTTTAGATATTTCCTCTTTTTGGGGACAGTCTCAAATTTAAACTTCATCTGAGGAAGAAGATATATAAATATTTGCCACTCTTTGCTGACTTTAGCATCTAGTTTGAAGTATTTTGAATGAAATCCTTCGTGTGCTACAATTTCATTTGATATTATGAACATTTTATTTGCAGTAAAAATAAGATTGTTCCTTTTATGAGGGAGTCCATATGTGATTCTTATTTACAATTCTGTGCTTATCTTTATTTTTTTACATGCAAGTGATCTCCATGTTTTGTTTTGTAATCTGACATATAATTAAAGCATCCTAAGCCATGGAGAAAAGGCCGTCAGCAAGACCATACATCTTGTCTGCATAGCTGTTTCTTTTCTTACTGCCATTCTTAAGAACATATGACAAGCCAGTTGAAATAAAATTTCTGTGTTTAAAAACTAAATTGTATCAGGAAGCACAGAATTGTGATTGAGCGCTAAAGATAAAATATACTGCACTACTATGAAGGCATATTCCTACTGAAAATGTAAGGCATTTTTATATTAACAATATGTCTCCTGAAGTGTAACAAAATAAGCCTCAGATTATAATGCAACTTGAAAGATTCTCAACATGTGCAGCAACTTGATTCCACCATGATTAATTAAAATCCTTTACATTGTCACTAAATGACTTCATAACTGGCTTGAAAAGAACCACCATTTGGAAGCCTCAATAAATGATTTTAAAACTTTGTCACAGTTTGTGTTAAACATAACATTTTAAAGAGAGTAATGTATCCAGTTTCGGTTTTCCCATTCTTTCTCCATAATGAATTCTATTTTATGCCTTTTCTCAATGACTTTTCAGTTTTGTGAACAATATCACATACTTGTTTCCTTTAATATGGATAGTGATCATTGCATTTGTCTTTGAAGGTTCCTGGGGAAAATATTATGTGTTCCAGGGCCTTTTCTTTATTCTCTTCTTTTTAGTGAAACCCTTTTAAGTATCCAGGAAAAAAAAGTATCTATTGATTTGGTCTGGCTTAGGGATTTTTTTACTGTAACCTGTAGCAAGATGGCTTTTGAGCTTGTTCCCTGAGGCTTGCACAGTAGAAGTCAATGCGGAAGCCCAGCAGAGGTCTTAAATAGGTGTTATTTTTTTTTTTTTTTAACTACTGAAAATCCCACTATCAGATAGTGTATTATAGCAGTGAGTGATTTTTTAATTTATTTAATTTATTTTTTTAAAGATTTATTTATTTATTTCAGTGAGAGAGAGAGAGAGAGAGCACAGTGGGGAGGGGCAGAGGAAGAGGGAGAGAGAAATTCAAGCAGATCCCGAGCTGAGCATGAATTTTGACGTGGGGCTTGATCTTACCACCCTGAGATCAGACCTGAACTGAAACCAAGAGTCAGAGGTTTAACTGACTACACCACTCAGGCACCCCTGATTTTTTTTTTTTTTTTAATAATTGCTGCTGGTTTAGAAGGGCCCTGTACGCAGAGAGGCATTCTTCAAGCCTCTCAGGCTAGAACAATTCAGTGAGCATCTCCATCCCTTACTTCCTCCATCTCCTCTATTACCTCCTTTCTTCCCACACTTATTAATATAAAGAACAGTATGAGTGATTCTCAAAAAGGCATGCTAAGCATAAGAAGGCAGCCACTCTTATGATTTTTCAAGTACATGAAATTTTAGAAGCAAAACTAATCTAGAGTTGCAGAAATATATAGAACACAAATATATAGAAAACCTCCTGTGCTGTCACAGAATTTAGTCCAACTTAGTGGAAAGATGAGATCGGTCTATGAGTATGTTCAGTACAAGTCCATGGATGACAAATAAGTACCATACTCTAAGTGCTAGAAGGGCTGATAACAAAAAGGAGAGATTCGTCTTCTCTATCGGGTATGGTAAATGAGCAGACTCAGGCCTGCAGTCAGGCCACAGCTGTGTTTTGTTCAGCCCATACGATAGCTTATGTTTTTCCCCTAAATTAAATTATTTTCTGACATTTACAAATTGGGAGATTTCACATGAAAATAAATATGAATTTTTGAGCTTCTCTTAAAAAGACCAGAATTTCAAGCATCTGAAAGCTTGCTTTCCCTTCCCCACTAGCAGTGATGAGTTGAAGCTGCGTGTCTCAGGCACATCGGACAGCCTCTGGCTTCCTCCACCCATCTGGCTCCTTCATTTGTCCACGCTTCTTACTTTTACCCAAAGGCATCTGAGTTAATGATCCCTGCTCTGTTCTCATCTCTGACACCACGTCAACACTTGTGTTCTTATCAAATGCTTCCTTTCACTTTTCCTCTTGTGCCTTGCTGACATCCTCCTAAATCAGGCCCCCATTGCTGCACACTTAGCAGCCAGAGAGCCTCTTGCAGAGCCCACCTCTTTCCCATCTCCCACTCGGTACCACATGCATACCTTCGCCAATAGGTGGCATCCTGCCAGAGAGCACGAAAGTAAGAGGAGAGGCAGGGGTCACTGCCAGAGTGAGCATCCAAAGTAGATCCTGTAAGTTACAGGCCAAAGATAAGAGGATTAGGACCAGGAAAGAACTATGAAAAAGTTTCTCAGAAGTGGTGGGTAAATAGAGAACAAAAGGCGAAGAACAAAGATGAATCTTAAAAAAGAGCAAAAATGACCAACAAGCACATGAAAAGATTCACAACATCATCAGACGTCAGGGAAATTAAAATTGAAACCACAGCGCAAGGACTACCACACCTCCACTAGAATGGCTAACATTAAAAAGGCTGACAATACCAGTGGATATGCAGCAACTGGAATTCTCATATCTTGCTGGCAGGAATGTAAGATGGTATAGCACCACTTTGGGAAATAGCTTGGCAGTTTTTTATAAAGTCAAACACACACTCACTCTAGGTGTTTACCCATGAGGAATGAAAACGTGTGTCCCCACAAACACTATTACATGGATGTTCATAGCAGCTTTATTCATAATAGCCCCAAACTGAAAACAATCCAAATGTCCATATGTGGAAAAATGGATCAACACATTGTAGTATGTCCATTCAGTAGAATACACTCTACAATAAAAAACATAAGGAGCTCTTAATACACAGAATAACATGCTTGATTCCTAAAAGATAATGCTGATCAAAAGAAGAGAGATACTGTATAATTTTTATGTGTATAAAATTTTAGAGGCAAAACAAAGTAACAGAAAGTAAATCAGTGATTGCCCGGGACCAGAAGTAAGAGAAAACTGACTGCAAAAGGTCAAGAGAGAATTTTTTGGAGTGATGGAAATATTCTACATCTTGGTTCTGATGGTGGTTACACAAGTGTATATAGTTGTTAAAACTGTATACATATATAATTGTATACATATGTATGTATATATGTATATATATAACTGTATACTTAAAATATGTGTATATTATTGTATGTAAATGTTACCTTAATAAAGTTGATTAAATAAAAAAAATAATTTAAAAGGACAGGCAGTTAAAGGAGGAGGACAAATGGGCAACCAGGATAGGAAGTAAAACAGAGGTGAACAGCAAGGGCATGAGATATTACACATGAAGACAACAAAGCACTAACTTGAGGCCAGAATGGATTTTTGAGAACCTTCCAGTGAAATCCCAGTTCTAATCACACCAATTGTCTCATTACCTCTATCAGTGCTTGCAATTCTTCTTTCATGCTGGGAATCAGTTTGTTCCTATAACTTGAAATGTTATATGTCTGCCCTCCCCCCCGACACACACATAAAAAAGTGTTTTCTATCACACTGCATTGTTTTTTTTTCTTCCAGGGAACTTAGCACATCTGAAATCTACTTTGATTATGTATCTGTCTAATGGTTGTCTGTCTCCTTACTCTAGTTAATGATCACCGTAAGATAGAGATCTTTCCTAACTTGTCACTCTGTCTCCAGCACCTAGCCTGAGATCTGGCTTATTGAAGACACTCAATGACTAATCACTGAATGAATGAACAAATGAAAACGTAGTAAGCAAATAATAAATACCCAGTGTTTGCTCTTGTTTTTCCCTGAAATTTTCTTTTCCTAAAGTTCTTTCTTTCTTTCTTTTTTTTTTTTTTACCTAATTTTTACAGGTACTTCTGTTGTGACTGTAAAAGCTGTTGCTCCTGACCCAATACAAGACAGCATCAAATATTCCATTTTTAGTGGAAATGAAGATGGGGTTTTTTCCCTGTGCTCCAACTCAGGTGATCCTTCTCTCTCCTGTAATAGCTTTTTTTTTTCTGCTTCATTTAATGTTACTAGTAAGAAATTCTTCTGCAGAGGAAACTCAAAATTTGAAAGATAGAAAAATTAGAGGTAAATAATTTAAAAAAGAAGTAAGAAACAATTTTTTTATGGTAGCTGATGAGAAATTGTGGGAAATCAAGACTACTAATTTGTTTACATGTACTTGCTAAGAATCCTGTTCTTCACATTTGGCATACCTAGCCTACCCTTTGAATTTTTGAAGATAAACTGGTTTCTACTTATAATTTACTCATCTATTTGGGAAAATGGGAGATATAGAAGAGAGACCATCAATATTGAGTTTGAATTGAAAATAACCACACATGTCTAGCCGTAGGGCATTTTCATCACGAGATTCTTCTAATTCGCCACTGAATGTCAACAATGCAACAAAAAAGGACAGCTGGAAAGGTTTCTATGTGATGGTAAAGAAATTACTTCCAAATACAGCATGTATTAAATTTAACTTTAATAAGACCATTATTGTGTTTTAAATGAATACCAATTGATTATTTGAAACATACTTTTTTGACTAACAACTATGTAGTAGATACATATCTACTGCTGCGTTGTCAAACCTCAAGAAGAATGTTTTCAATAATTTCTATATTACCATACAACTGCCTTATGGAATCTGTACTACATGCACATGGGAAGAATTGAGAGGGAGTAGTTTCTTAAGCAAAGGCCTTCTCATCCCGGGTAGTTTTCTGGCTCTGGTCCGTACCAGCTTTGGTCAGCAGCCTTCCTGAGGTAGCCCGCTAGCTCTTCATCTCTTTGCCCCATCGTTTGGTTAAAGGGTGGTGCAGGAAGCCTGTTGACAAGAAGGCCTTTGTGAACATCATCCGGCCTTAAGCTGCTAGCAGTCCAGGGGTCTGAAGGTCCTGGGAAAGGAGCTGAGATTAGAATGTTCAGAAAGAAGGAGAGTAGCAGAGTTTGTACAATTTCCCAGGCTACCCACATCCTTCTGTCACCTCACCCTTAACGCAGCCCAGGCTTGGCCTTATTTTTTCAGGAGTCTCTAAAACTCATGTAAAATATGCCTAGGGTTAGTCCAAAGGGGACTTCCACAAAAAACTCTTCATTTTTCAATTAAATATTTATTTATGTTGAAGTTTATTTCACAAGTTTGTTGTGAAACAGCTGCAAGAAGATACACTAAAACATAGAAAATTCTTTAATGGCCATGTACTTGCCATCCATCTCCAGAGATGAGACATGACTGGAACCTCAGGAAGTCCCTGTGTCTCTCTACTTTGATCCAAGGCAATCCATAACCAGTCACTGCCTTTCTTTCTTGATAATTTTCCAACTGTGTCTGAATTTCTAAATGATGTGTTATGTCCTTTTACCTTGGTTGAAGCATCATGATAGAATCATGCTAATGTCCTCTCGTCTATGACTTGATTCTTTTGCTCAACATTTTGACTGTGGTGCATACGCCGTTATGCACACATTAGAGAGGAGTAGCAAAGAAGGTATGTACCTGCTGCCAAGGTTATAAACCAGAACACAGCCATTATCGTCAATGCTTCCTTTGAGCCCTTTTCCGATCGCTTTCTTTCTGTCCACGGCTGCAGGCTGACTAGTGTCCCTACTTCAGGGACAATCATTCCCTTGTGACTTATAGTAAATGCATTTCTCTACAATAAAACTGTTTGGTTTATTTTTGAATTTTATATAAATGGATTAATAGTCTGTGTATTTTATTGGGATTCAATTCTTTTTATTCAAAATTAGAATCTTTCATGTTAATGTGTGCAGATGGGTCTTTTTCACTTTCAGTTCTTTATGGCCTTCTGCTTTAAGTCTGTGTCACAACTTATTTATCCATTCTACCATTGATGGACAGTGAGGTTTTCCTGTCTGGGGATATAATAACAAACGCTGTGAGGAGCGACCTCATACGTGTCTTCTGGTGCATATGTGAGGAGTTCTCCGGGCCCCAGAGTCTAGGCTGGGCATATACATCAGAGGATGCATATGTTCAGCATTACAGATAGTGCCAAATTGTTTTATGAAGTGGTTTGCTCCACTTTACATTCCACCAGCACTGAATGAGAGCTATCACGGTTGTTTACGCCCTATTTTCTATTGTCAATCTGGTGGGTGTGAAATGGTATCTCACTGCGGTTGTCATTTGCATTTCTTTATTACTAATGGATGTGAGCGATTTTTTTCACAGTGTATTGGCCATTACTGCTTTCTCCCATGTGAAATGCATTTTGATGCACTTTGTCTGTTTTTCTACTGGGTTGTTTGTGTTTCTCTTTCTGAAGTGTAAGGATTTTTAATAAATTTCAGTAGCATTTCTCCTTTGCTTTTTGTTGCAGATATATTTTACAGTTTGTGACTTGTCTTTCACTCTCTTACTGGTACATTTTTATTTTGATGAATTAGAATTAATCAGTCTTTTACTTTATGATTTTCCCATTTTGTAAGTCAAGAAATTCTTCCCTATCCTGAGATCAAGAAAATATTGTTGCATTGTCTTTTAAAATTGTTAGTGGTTTTCCTGTGTTTCATGTTTACATCTATAGTGCATCTAGAATTTATTTTCCTGTTTTACATGAGTTAGGGATAACTTTCCTTTTTCTTTTTCTTCTTTTTTTTTTTTTAAGAGGATTACCAGTAATTCCAGGGACAATAACCTTCCCCTGTGACCTGAAATACCCCCACTGTCATATGTTGTTTCCATAACTGTTTACAGGATGCTTGACTCCTTTGCACTCATCTCTTTGTCTATCCACACACCAATACCACACTCCCTTAATCGCATAGACTTTATAATCAATCTTCATACCAAGGAAGCAGCCCCATTTTCATGTTCGTCATGAGTATATTAGCTGTTATTGGCCCTTTGCACTAATATGAATCATTGTATCCACTTGCCAAATTTTCTCACACACACACACACACACACACACACACACACACACACACACAGGCCTATTGGGATTTTTTCCCGAGGAAAAGAGATTTATTCATAAAGCTTCAGGTGATGTAAGAGCTGTCCACACTTTTCATACATGAAACCCAGGTAATCATGACATGCACATTTGATTTCAGGTGAAACCTCACTTGAATTAACAAAGAAAATGTCCAAAACAATTGCATGGCCTCAATCTAGAATTTAAGTAACTAACTCATCAGGCCAAAGTATCCTCCTCACAAAGCTTCTGTATAGCGGTGCATTGTAACTAATAATCATCTACCAAAGCTCTTCTTTTCTTTTATTTTAACTGTGGTAAGAATATTTAACATGAGATCTACTCTTTTAGCAAAATTATAAGTGTGTACAATACAGTACTGCTAACTCTAGGCACAGTGTTGTCCAGCAGGTTTCTAGAACTTATGCATCTTGCATAACTGAAACTTCATCCCCACTGAACAGCACTTCCCCATCACCATCGCCCCTCCCCCATGGCACCTGGCAACCACCATTCTATTTCCTGCCTCTAGGAGTTTGACTATTTTAGATACACCATATGAGTGGAATCATGCCATATTTATGTTTCTGTGACTGGCTTGTTCCACTCCACTTAGCGTTCTAGGGGTTCATCCATGTTGTCACGTACGGCGGGATTCTCTTTGTTGAGACTGAATAATATGCCATTGTGTGAATACACTATACTTTCTTTGTCCATTCATCCATCCATTTAGGTTACTTGAATTTTTTGTTGGAATTGTATTAATTCTAAATATTATTTTGGGGAAAGCCTGTATCTTTACAGTATTGTCTTCTAATTCAGGATGATATAGAAAAATCACATCCATTGTTTCCTTAAATATATTTAATAAAGTTTTAATTTTTTTATAGCAGGCTTGCATGGTTTTTGTTAGATGTAGTCTAAATCCTTTATACTTTTTCTTGCTAAAGTAAGTGAAAAAAATGCTTTTTATGACAATGCTATTAGGTATACTTGAAATTAGCATTTATATTTTGATTTTGTATCTAGAAAACCTGTAAACTACTGATCCTAATATTTTTCTGAGCATTTAACATATATGATCATTACCTAAAGATGAACCATCTTCCCTGTGTTTGCTGGAATTATATAGCTATTTATCTTCTTTTAGTGGTTAGCCTAGCTATTTTAACATATATAATTGAAGTCTAACATTATCAATGTCCTGCTCCTGAATAATACAAGAGACTTAGAATTCTTTATCTCCAGATATCCCTTTTTCAACATATAAGCTCCTGTGGGCCACAATTATAGTTCTTTCCAATTAGACATTATTAATATTTTTTTCTCTATTTTTTTATTATATTATGTTAATCACCATACAGTATATCATTAGTTTTTGATGTAGTGTTCCATGATTCATTGTTTGCGTATAACACCCAGGGCTCCATGCCCTCTTTAATACCCATCACCAGGATAACGCATCCCCCCACCCCCCTCCCCTCTAGAACCCTCATTTTGTTTCTCAGAGTCCATAGTCTCTCATGGTTCATCTCCCGCTCCGATTACTCCCCCTTCATTTTCCCCTTCTTACTATCTTCTTCTTCCTTTTTTTTTTTAACTTATAATGTATTATTTGTTTCAGAGGTACAGGTCTGTGATTCAATAGTCTTATGCGATTCACATCGCTCACCACATTATTAGTATTTTTAAATAGATTTCTGTGCTTCTTTGCTAACTGTTCTTTCTTACATCTCAAACTCGCCTCTGGTGTCATTTTCTTTCTACCTGAAGTACATCCTGTAGTGAGGGTCTATCGTAGTAAACTTGTTCAGGTTTGGTTGTCTAAAAATGACTTTGTTTAATTCTTGTTTTTAAAAAGTATGTTTGCTGGTCTTAGAATTCTAAGTTCACGGTTATTTTCTCTCATCACATTTAAGATATTATCCACTGCTTTCTGGTTTCCAGTTGTTGCATTAAGAACTTAGCTATTGATCTAAATACTGTTTATTTGTATCTTTTTTGGAACTCTAGTTAGACAAGTATTGAGCCAGACACTCTCTCCTACATCTCTTTTGCACATTTTTCATCTCCTTGTCCCTTTCTCTTCAATCTTTATTTCCAGAAGTTCTCTTGCGTTCCTTGTATACAATTCCTGGTCTCACAAAAAAATAATCTTTTTTTAAAAATTGAGGTATAGTTGACACACAATGTTACATTAGTTTCAGGGGTAAACATAGTGATTCAACAAGTTTATATGTTATTCTACTCTCACCACAAGTGTAGCTACCATCTGTCACCATACAACGTTATTATAGCATCATTGACTATATTCCCTATGTTGTACCTTTTAACCCCATGATTTATTCATTCCATAACTAGATGCCTATAAAAAAGTAATCTCTTCTTCCTTGCTCATGTTTCTAAACTTCTTTTTTATACATTTAAACATATGCAATAATTACACATTGTGTGTCCAATAATCCAGCATTTTAAGTCTTTGAAGATTTATTCAGTTTTCCATAGATTAGCCAGTTCTCATTCATGGTGCCTTGTTTCTCTGTGATTTTCATGCTTGTTAACTATGAGTGTTCATTGTCCTTAAAACTTTTTCTCTGAGGGTTCTTTGAAGACTGGGTTGAATTTGTGCCCTTTAGAGAGGACTTGTTTTCCTTCAGCAGATCACCTGGGTACATCATCAAGCAAAGACTAGCTTAAATGTAATTATTGAGGGTTTTAAAAACATATAGCTGTGATAGTATGGCCAGCATAAATTCAGGCTTAAGTTAATAAATTCACAGCAGAGACCTTTTTTTCCCCTTCCAACCAACACCAAGGTCAAGAAAAGCAGGTTTCTGTGCATCCATTTTGAACTTGTTTTTGTTTTTTAAATATTGATCACTCAGTTGGAGCATATGTAGCCTTTGGGCTTATAGCTTTATTCTGGTTTTCCCATTACACTCTTCCCCTTTTGTGGGTTCAGGCTTCTTCCCTTGTTTCTCATACTCTGTGCAGCTATCAGAGATGGATTTCAAGGAAGAAGGTTGTGTTAGAGACCCTTGGAACAAAAATGGGCTTTTAGTGCTCGCTTACCTTCCTGGATTACTGTTTTCAGGTTTTTTTTTGTCCTCTGAGGATTCCTTACTAGTATACCAACTCAATCATGCATTTCAACACACACACAATTTATCACGCGTTTTAGTTGTTTTTGTTATGAAGTTTTCCATACCGCTGTCAAGAAACCTTTTTAAAAACTTTTAATTATGATATTCAGATCATCTTTCACGTCACCTTTGGTGCATAATCTTCAAGCTTATGTGTAAAGCTACCTAACATAGGTTTTATGAGCATATGTATTTTAAGCCATATGCCAGTTAAGATAGAAAACTGGCATGTGTGATAAATCCATAAAGATCACTAAGGTTATGGTTACTCTTCTTAAGGGTAAAAATGTGAGAAAGCCATTTTGTTAGTTACTGACTTAGTAAGTTCTGATAAGAAGGATCTCGGATGAGAACTGCATTTTCTGTCCATTTTGTGCCAGTGTTTGCTCTACTGCTCACTGTCTACACCAGCAAGAATGTTGGAGTTTTACTCACATCGTGTATGTAAATAACAAATGGTTTGGTTATTCCCATCCCATCCCATGATTTGGTAGGTTGACATAAAACAAAAATGATCAAACTTGCCATGTGTCAAGGATGTGGTTTTAGCAGGAGATAGTTTCAGAACTTTTGGATAACATAAATATTTATCACAGTCTGCTTTGGGTATGTTCATATGCATGTGCACAGTTTGTATTGGATTGACATTCCCTGATTATGCTATCAAGCAGTTAGCATTTGAAGAATCTTAACCTCATTTCGATGTGTATTTTATAACTTGGGCAAAAGCTACATGTGTACGCATATGAGAAAGGAAATAGTACTGCAATTTCATTCTCAAGTTATTCTAGAACTGGTGCGCTTATGCGTAAGAACTAACATGAAGTCGGTGCCCATGAGGCTTGTACTGGAAGGAAAAACGTGGACTTCTGCCCAGACTGAAAGCCCAGTAGTTCTTGCATCTCACCGGTGACAGTAAATCCTTGATATCTCTGAGAAAAATATGCGTATATCATCCCAGGCAAATGTGGGTCTGGTAGGTGTGCCAGCCTTGAGTCATCTCACAGACGGGATATTGTCTTTCCTACTTACACAACTTTCTCAGCATATGCCAATTATTATGCCAAAAATAAAAGCCAAGCAAGGAAAGCATTAGAACTGCAGAGCCATTCCAAGTGCAAAATTCCAATTATCAAAGCCTAAACACAAGCCTTTTATTAAAAAATCCACTTTGATCTGGGCTGTAATTGGCACACTTTCTACTAAGTGACACTGGCAATTTAGTGTTGCGTTTCTATGTTATTTTTCTTTGGCTAGTAGTAACAGAACATGATAGCAAGCGGAATGCTCTGTTCAGCGGAGACGGAGTGCTGGATGAGAGCTTGGACCTACCTCAGACTGGGGCTCCTCTGCTGTTTGGGGGTGCTGGTTTAGCTCTTGTTTCACAGAGGTTTCTGAAGACCAGCTCGTTTCATTGCCAGCTCATCAAAATGCATCTTAATGATTTTTCCAGCTACCAATGGTCATATCTACCCTAAATTTTCTGCCAGGGGTGTCAGTCACATCAGACTGTGGCACATAAAAGTCATCTGGTTTTCTGAGTTGATAACTGATGACAATAAGCGAAAGTGGTTTATGGAAATTTTACATTTTGTAGTATAGCGAGTTCCTCATATAGAATATATTTAGCTGTTCTTAATAACAGAAGAGAAGCTATAAAAATCTCCCAAAAACACTCAGTGCTGAAGTTAGAACACTAGAACAGGGCATGATTCCCATTAGCATCCAGGTAAGTAGGCAAGAGCCTGACATTTTCTTGGACTAGGATGGTTGTCTGAGGGAACTGGTTCAGATAGAACAGTAAGAACTGTGGCTTCCAGGCCATATTTCCAGAAACAGTTCAGGTTCTTTCATCTGAAGAACAGACTTTGATTAGTCCATGGCTGTTAAGTGTTTTCTTTCTAAATTCAGAGCTTTTGCAGATATTAAATCTATACCTGATGATGGAAAGGATGAGGAACATGGGTAGGGCACTGGAATATATATCATGTCCTGCACAGGAACATTCTAAATATGCACTGTATCACTTCTCCTGCAACCCTACAAAGTCATTGTTAATACCCCCATTTTACAGGAGAGGAGGCTCAGCTCCATAGAACCTGAATGACTTACCCTGGGTCACAGACATAGTGGAGGTTACTTACCTAAACTAAGTAGCCAGGGCTAGGATTTATACTTGGTTTCAGGTGTCTCAACCTCCCAATCAGTGTTCATTCAATGAATCTCTATTCGATGGAATTTCTGACAGTGAGAGCTAAGTAAATAATAAAATAATAATAATGAATTCAGTACAACATTAGTCAGCAAAAGGGAGAACAAAAACAGAACAGAAAGTTGAGAAGGAAATCAAATCAGGGGATGAATTTTCTTAATTTGGAGGAGAAACTCGTGCAAGGCACAAAGCCCAAGAGTCAGTTTCCCTAACCTGTTTATACTTTGTATATGAGGGTATAACATATATTAATGGATGCCATCCGTAGGCCAGACCCTGAGCTAGGCACTAGGGATATGACAGTTGGTGTAAGAGATAGGCACCCATCCTCGCCTTGTACGCTTCTAAAGCAAGAAGAAGCACCAGTCTGAAACAGATGAGCACAGTACATGCAGGTGCTCCGTGAGAGTCTGTTGCGGGCTGACCATAGTGACAGTATGGGGCTGGCTGGTCTGGAAAGATCCCTGAGGAAGCGCAGAAGTAGGGACCATGCCAGGCAGATGGAAAAGCATGCATGTTGACTCTGTAACAAGCATTTGAGGAAGAAAACATTTAATTTTTTTTTAAAGATTTATTTATTTATTTATTAGAGAGTGAGAGAGAGAGAGAGAGAGAGAAACAGCATGAGAGGGGAGAGGGTCAGAGGAATAAGCAGGCTCCCCGCTGACCTGGGAGCCTGATGTGGGACTCGGTCCCAGGACTCCGGGATCATGACCTGAGCCAAAGGCAGTCACTTAAACAACTGAGCCACCCAGGTGCCCCTGAGTAAAAGAATATTTATGAGTGTTCTGTGCACAGCAGAGAGAGCAACGTGGGGAATGGCAGGAGTGAGACTCTTGAGCAGGAGAGCCCAAGCACGTCCGTCCTATGGAAGTTAAAAAATGCTGCGTTTTGTCATAATCACCATGGAAAGCCATGGAAAGGGTTTCTGTGGCACAATGACAGTGTCCATTTTTATGATTCAGTTCAGAATGGGAACTGGATTAGAAGGGAGACCAGACGAGTGATGCCATGGGGCCCTTCAGGCAGGGGAGAAGGTGGGAAATGCCAGTGGCTCAGAGGAGGGCAGTAGCAGTGACGATGGAGGGCAGATTCAAGAGATGTTTGAAAGATAGACTTTGCAGACATGGAGATGGACTAAATATGGAGAGAGAAGGGTCATTTCAGAGACAGCTCCCACATTTCGCCTATTTCATAGTTTCTCTCCCTCCTATGTGTTGGAACCTTGCAAATAACCCCACATTTCTCAACTTTTTTCACAATCAGCCCAGTCAGGTGGGAAGGGCGGCCAGCCATCGGGAGATTTGGAGGGACAGGTGAGAGTTTGAGCATAGGAGTGAAAGGTGATTTGAAGCTTTTTAAACAATGAGTACAACATCATTTTCTTTTATTTTTTTTCTCCCTCGGAATCAAAATAGGAGAACTCACTGTGAAAGAACCCAAGTTTCTCGATTTTGAAGTCAGACATGAAGTACGACTCATCGTTTTAGCGGAAAGTAGGGGGCACAGAGCCTACAGCAAAGTAACAGTCTTGATACAAGATGTGAATGATAACTTACCATGCTTTGAGCAAAGCGTTTACCAAGTGTCAGTGTCTGAAGGCCTGTCCCACAATGCGCACATCATACAGGTAACAGAAGTGTGTTTTGTGTATGTGTGTATGTGTGTATGGAAATTATCATCAGTCTGCATCAAAGTATCTAGAGCCTTTTTCTAGGACATAAATGTGTCTAGGGCATGTAAAATGTTTGATGAACTGGATGAAACCTTAGCTCGAAGGAAGTCCGGAGTTTCTGAGTTCACGCTTCTTCCTCTCTTCATCCCGTGCTCTTAGTGCCCACCTGCTTTCTCTAGGGACTCTGCCCGACACTAGCAGCGAATCCACAGGGGCACAAAACTCAGCTCAGCTTATCATGTGTACAACTTAGAGGGGAAGTCGGAAAAGTAAGCATAAAATTTAAATGCATGTTAGTCATGTTAAATAGAAGTGCCCATTTAATGTCATGAGAGAAAAGAGGAGAGACAGACTCTTCCTGGAGGAAAAGGATAAAACTTCGTAGATGAATGGTATTTGCACTTGGTCTTCAAGGGCAAGCAGGCACTCGGCCGGCGGAAGCACAGCTGGATGAGCATGGACGAAGGCACGGACCCATGGAAGAGCTCCCTGGGTGCGAAATTTGCAGACATTTCATGTGAAAGTCCCAGATCCACTGTTCCCGGGCCTCACCCCATCTCAGCAAGGAGGCCTACGCCATGAAAAAGAGGATCTGTTTTTAAGGCAATCTCGTGCAGGCTCTAAGACCCCTCACCCTTGATAGCCTCTCTGCCTGCTTCAGGAATCGGACCCAGTTCCACCTTTCCCTTCACAGTTGAATTGCTCTTCTGTCTTCAAGAACCTGGACATTGGGAAATGTACAACCTCTTGGGAATCTGCACAAGAAATCCGTATAAAAACCCCTTCCTGGCAAAGTCAGGCTTTCCCTCTGGCCTCTCTAACCCTGCTACTGTGATCCAGCCCATAGTGATGATTACCCCCCTTCCTCTCTGGGTCGAGGGGGTCAGGGAGCCTGAGGACGTGTTAGAACACCTTCGGGATGAGACCTCCCACAATGCTCTACTGTATGGCTACCTCCACCTGCGTCTGGAGAGACACCTTCCTTTGACCTTCAGTTCAGCTCCAGATGTACAGGTACCCCTCTGTTGGTGCTGACAAGACCAGTGGAGTCTTGGCCATCTTGGAATCTTGGCTCTGTGCATCCCACACAGTCCAGGATACCTAGGATTTCCTCCGCTGTTTTTGCAGACTTGTGTTATATGACAGTGCCCTGTTCCATTTGCCAGCCTGTTCCAGAAATGCTTTGGTTTCAGCCATGACTGAGAAGAAGGGGAGGGCATTCATTTGCCCCATCTGTATCACTCTGTGCAGTGATACATGTTCAGGGCAGATGACAGAGACCTCCGGAGCCACTGTGGTGCCTGCTGTCACAGAGGACCCCTGCACCGGGGCGCTACTGCATTGTACCTCTTCATCGTTCATGCTCACCTGGATAGAGCTAGACTGCTCCATGTGGAACACAAGAAGGAAAGATACCTTTAAAGCCCAGGTACAACAAATGGGAAGGAGCCTGGCCCACCAATGTGTCAAATTAGGTCAAACTTCAAGAAGGCCGAGTCAGGGACAGATACAAGGACCTTCATTCTTCATATTTTTAGATCATTTAATTTGTTCCAGGAAATCAGAACTGCCATTTTGCTGTGTCCTGTTCAGATAAACAGGAATGTCGAAGGCTCTGGAGTTCTAGCACTTATGGTAGTTCTTGCTTTTGCCATCACACTGCCCATGGCCCCCGCTTTTGGTTACAGCCCCGCCAACTTCTTTTAGGAACTGCCCATCCTCTGTCAGCTGCAGTCTTGCTGAGATTGTCAGTCAAGGTAGTGACGTGTCCTCCGTCCCCTGCCCAAGGCGTTGTCATCTGCCTCAGTCTCGTGTAGGCTTTCTCTCCCTTGGATCTGAAACTTGAGTGGTAAGACACCAGCACAGAGGCGCATTAGAGCTGATTCATCTTGGTGGCAACAACTCAAAAGAAACTGTGCCCCTGGGGGTCCCAGGTCCTTGGCCTTCACCCAGACACCATCTTTCTGATACATTTTTCCTGGTTAAGTTTTCCATAGTGGATATGTGCTGCTGGCATCCTAAAACCCTAACAGACACAGCTCCTGGGAGACCTACTCTTGGTAACACTTGGAAGCATATGGACCCGGAGGATATGAAGGGTTTTATTCTGCCCAGATGCACATGAGTTTCTTTTCCTGATGACCTCCAAGGAACTGTGCATTGCTGCCTTTCTTTACTAAGTAGCTGGCTTGTGTGCCCTCCTGATGAGGTCCTCAATGTCCCACTTGGGCGACTCAGGATCCCCTGAGATCTGATGACAGTGTGAAGGATAGATGAGAGTGGAGGGAGTTCGAGGCCAACACCCGTCAGGACATCAGTGCAGTCACCCAGGAGAGAGATGATGGGAACGTGAGATCAGGCCAAGGCTGAGGGGCACAGAGGATAAAAATAAGTAGAAAAAAATACAAAAACAATGAATCGTGGATCACTACATCAAAAACTAATGATGTATTTTATGGTGACTAACATAACATAATAAAATAAAATTTTTAAAAAAGGAAGAAAAAATTTTAATTAATCCATCAACTTATTCTTAAGCAAGATCTTGAAACCACTAATAGAATTAATTTTTTATTAAAATGTAATACAGACTAAATAATACATCTCCATGGAGAATTATGCAAGACTTTTGTCTCATCCTCAACACTACTTTGATAATTTACCAAATAAATGATCAGGATCTAATTTGTTATAACACACTAAATCTAGGCTATTTCATTAATTAAAAATCCTTCTAAAATGAGACTTTCAATAAGATACATAAAAAAATCCACATATGGCCAATTTTACAGGCAATACTTTAAGCAGGAAATACAACAAATTAAAGACTACCATTCACTATTCAGAGATTTCTTTCCTTCTCTGGTACTGGTATGAACCTAAATATAGTTGGATCTTCTATTCAAGCAAATTAGAATTTTTTTTCAAGTTCAGTGCCTCATTTTATTGTACTTTACTTTATTGCACTTTACAGAGATTGTTTTTTTGTTGTTGTTGTTGTTGTTTGTTTTACAATCTGAAGCTCTGTGGCAAGCGTGCACCAAGAAAGTCTGTGGGCACCATTTTTCCAACAGCATTTGCTCACCTTGTATCTGTGTCACAGTTCGGTAATTCCTGCAGTAGTCACACATTTTCATTATTATTATATTTATTATGGTGATGGTGATCAGTGGTTTCTTGAGATGGAATCTATACCTGGTGAAGATGCTGTGAAATTGTTGAAATGACAGCAAAGGATTTAGAATATTCCATAAACTTAGTTGATAAAGCAGCAGCAGGGTGCAAGAGGACTGTCTTCAATTTTGAAAGAAGTTCTGCTGGGGGTAAAATGGTACCAAACAGCATCACAAGCTACAGAGGAATCATTCGTGAAAGGAACAGTCAATCAATGTGGCCAACTTCATTGTTGTCTTATTTTAAAAAATTGCCACAGCCGCCCCAGCCTTCATCAGCCACCACCCTGGTCAGTCAGGAGCCATCAACATCAAGGCAAGACCCTCCACCAGCAAAAAAATCATGACTTGCTGAAAGTCAGATGATGGTTAGCAATTTTTAGCAATCAAGCATTTTTAAATTAAGGTATGTACATTGTTTTTTTTAGATATAATGTTATGCTGTTGCACACTTAATAAACTATAATATATGCACTGGGAAACAAAAAAAATTCATTTGACTTGCTCTATTACAATATTTGTTTGATTTGGGTGGTCTGGAACTGAACCCGCAATATCTCTGAGGTATCCCTGTATTTTCGCCTCTTGCCTAAAACTGTGGTTCAAAACATGGGCTACGCCTACTGAAAGTTATTTGGAAGTCCTTTGAACAAGGCTGCAGAACACTTTGCCCACCCATTACCTACTATATTATAAATGTAAGTCCTTTGATCATTGTTTTTAAAGTGCGTTTGGCAATCCATAATTCTTTCATCGTGCATTTGTCTGAAGAACAGTCTTAACCCATCTTGCAGATGAAATCCTTATCTAACGGAAGAGCTGCTTCCTCACAGGTTTTTGCTGCGGACCTGGACAGTGGGATGAACGGCCTCACTGAGTACTCCATTCTCTCTGGCAACCAAGGGGAAGCATTCCACATTGATGCGCGGAGTGGTGTGATCACAGCAAACGCGGTTTTAGATTACGAGCTCACCAGCTCCTACAGGTCTGTCCCAGATTCAGATCCGTTCGCTCAAGTATTCTGCTTGTTTCTGACAAAATTGTTGCTTTGGCCATGACTTCCTGTTATGTAAGCTTCGTTGTAAAATGTGTTGCGCTTTGATCCAACCTATGATCACTCTTTTGATACGCTGAAGGAGTCTTAGAAAGTATTTGCTCTTTGGAAAACGTGATTACACTACAACTTTAGGGTCCCTTGCAATTCTTAGCTTTTATGAATTTTTGATGCTATTAAGTACTAAATGAGAGACATTAAAAATGACAGTATTTGTGAAATGCCTACTGACTGATAGAGCACTCTGCAACTGTTTTTGGTTCTTGTTTTTAAAAATAGTGAAGACTGAGTGACATCTCTCTTTTTAATTCTTTACTCAGTTTCATGGATGAAAGTACAACCCTGTCATCAGGTCCTTGTTGCAGTACTGTGTTCTAATAGAAATGATCTGATGAAGTACACGTTCAACATGAAATATATTTTGTCTAGAGTTTAAGGTGTACAGAATGATGCAGAATTCTATAAAAGAGAGAATAGCAGTGTCGCAGGTCTTCTGGTTATTTTAAAAAGTCAGGGCTACAAAAGTCTAGCTATACATACAGATATATTTATGGCATCACGGTCTATAAAAGAAAAAGGAAAAGACTCTAAGGAACCAAAAATGTCCGGGAGTGGAGATTGCCTCAACATTGGTAGCCTAGCCTTCCATGGAATTCTACCCTTTGACAAGAGAAGGTGGTTTCTCTGTGAGTGCCACTGAAGAGAGAGCCCTACCTATATGGGTGAGTGGGGGAAATAACAAAGGTTTATTCTGTAGGCCTATTGGAGTCAAGGCGCACCCATATACTGGGACGCCTTCAGGAAGAAAACCTAAGAAACTTAACCTTGTCTATCTCTGGAGAAGTGGTCATGGGGGAAACTGGGGTCAGAGGCTTGGCTTTCTCAGTATGCATTTTAGTATATTCGTGTCATATTTTCGTATGTTCTTCCAAAAGGCCTTGCACATACAGTGGTTCCTTTAATCCTTCTGGTCGCCCCCCAAGGAAGCCGAGTTAGGTGTTCTCTCATCCACTCTGAGACAACCAACACACGGTGGCTTGCGGGGCCACGGAGCCAGTTAGTGATCCAGCAGAGGCTCAGGCCCAAGTGTTCTGATGTTGACTCACCCTGTTTCCACTGTGCAAGCTACAGAGCCCATCTTCTACATGGGGAAGAAGCAGGCAGATGAGAGACCTGCATGCCGGTGTTCTTTTAGGCCAGACTGCTTTCACGTTTAATGAGGAAAGGGCAGTAGATGCATGTGGCTGAGCGGCAAGAGCCGATTACAATGGATCTGTTATTAATTAACTGGACTGGATTAATTGACCTCTGAAAATCTTTCCGGCTCTAAAATGTTGATTGTTTCATTCTTTTTTGTTTAATATATTTCAAAATATTACTTCAAGAGCATTTTAAAAGTTTAAGACCTTACCCTGTATTAATGAGTAGGATTTTTTTTCAGTAATATTTTAATGTAATTAATTGTTATGATGCTTATTGTATAAACATATTAAAACCGGCTGTCTAAATATGTTAAAACCCATTGCGGCTACATGGTTTCTACAGCCATCTTAAGCATAAAGCCATTTTTCTCTCTCTGTAGATGACTACAGGTCGGTCTCAGCCTAGTGGCACCTGAGTGATTACAAATTCAGAGATTATCGAAGGTCTGCTGTGTTCCAGGAACTAAGCACTTCCGGGTTGTAATGACTTTCTGTCCTACTGTTCTTACTCAATGGAGCCTAATTAGTAATTAAACCGGACTCCTTTAAGCTTTTTCCTATTTGCGTCATTGTTTCAATGTTCCGAACATCTAAATTGGTCCCAATATTGAAAAGTGCCCCTCTCCAATTCCCCATGAAGAAGAAAAGCAGGAGTGGAGAGAATTTTAACTAAACACACACTGCCACAGAGAGAGACAGAGACAACCACACACACACACACACACACACACACACACTCACACTCACAGTCTCCACTATCACCAAGGCGAGGAAATATTTTAAACCTCCCGCCTATTCAGGTTCTCCCCTTCCTCCTCTCCCTTGTGGCTTCTCTTCTTCTTTAGGGCTTTCCCTGATATTTCAAGGAGCGGGAAATTCAGGATGCTTGTCCCCTAGCCTGCTACATCCTTAGTGAATGCTTTGGAAATGGTACTGTTCCGCTTTTAACTTTACTTTTGAAGTTGCTATTTTGTCCAGTTGAAGAAAATATTCCCAATTATAACCCTCTGTTTTACAATATAAAATGAGGGAGGAAAAGATATTCTCAGTTCTGATTATAGTCAATATACTATAAATAAAAATTAAGTAATCTTTAGGCCTTATTTTAAAGCCACATGTAAGAAAACTCAGTGGAGAGGTGATGACCAACTCTAAAATAGACCTTAAGTTCTATCTGACTGGCATTTCTGAATTGTAAAAACTATTTACTAAGCGTGAGGCTGGGGATGTAAAGACACATGCAAGTGTTCTTGTTTTTAGGGAACTCAAAAATCAAGCGCCATTATAACCCATGGCAGGCAGCATATTAATAATCACAATAGTTGCCATTTATAGAGCTGCTTTATATGTCGAATTCTCATAACAGATTAAGATTTACAGAAAGAGGAAATTAAAGTTCAGAGAATACAGTTGTTTGCCAAGAATACACAGCTAGTAAATGGTAGAACTGATGGGATTCTTGCCCATGTGAGAGGTCCTAGTAGGGCTTTCTATTGTATCATGCGAATGCATCTGCAAAGTGCATACCTGTGTCTTTACGAAACATGAAACAGGGAAGAAAAACTTCAGGTAAATAAGAATTAATTTAAAGGTTTAAATATTCAATTTCTGTAGCATAAATATTCAAGTTCAAAGAGCAGTTACTGCCAAGAGCAACGCTAAACTCATACTCTCCACTGAGAGCTCATTATGACCGTGAGAGAAATACTGAGAAACAAGTATTGTTTACAAGGTAGGAAGTTGGCTGAGATGTTCATTATCTTTTCCAAAATACGTGACTCATAAATAGCAGAGCTGGGATTGCAACCCCATTCTGTTGACTCTCCATGAAAAGAATAAAAGACTTTCAGGCCAAAAGCAGGAAAGTCACGGATATGCACAAGTGTTTATAAGGTATGTTTGGAAGTAACAAGTGGTCCAGTGCACCTGAGAAGCACCTGTGTGTGGGGTAATGAAAAAGAGGTTGGGATGTGAAGGAATAGGAGGAATGTGGCCAGAAGTACAAAGTTTCAGTTACAAGATAAATACTGGGGATGTGATCTACAACATGATGACATCGTTAACACTGCTGTGTGAGATAGTTGCGAGTTGATAAGAGAGAAGTTTTAAGGGGTGCCTGGGTGGCTCAGTCAGTTAGGCATCTGCCTTCGGCTCAGGTCATGATCCCAGGGTCCTGGGATCTAACCCCACATCGGGTTCCCTGCTCAGTGAGAAGCCTGCTTCTCCCTCTCCCTCTGCCCTCCCTGCTCATGCTCTCTCTCTCTCTTCCTCAAATAAATAAATAAAATCTTTTAAAAAGAGTAGTTTCAAGAGATTTCACCACAAGAAAAAAATCATTTCTCTTTTTTTGTATCTGTATGAAATGATGGATATCAAATCATTATGTTATACACCTTAAATTTACACAGTGGTGTACGTCAATTATACCTTAGTAAAATTAGAAACAAACTTATGATGATCTGAAAAACAAAACAAAACCAAAAAAAAAAAAAAAAAAGAGGCTGGTAGATCTCAGGCAAGTTTTGAGGGACTTCATATCCCATATAATGGAAATTGTGCTTGATTCAGTAGGGCATATAAAAGTCTAAGCAAGTCAGTGCATGGTCAGATCTTTATTTTTAAAAGACATCTGGTAACAGATACATTGCAAGACAGAGGAGGACCAGCATCAGACAGATTAGTTAAGCTAGACAATGGTTGTGAAAGATCTGCTAATGAGGATAAAGCAGTGGGGATGGTAGGAGGGAACATACTTACTAATTGATTCAGGTATGGAATCCATAGGAACATGGTCAACAGTTGAATTTCTTCAACAAGGAAAGAGATAGAAAGTGATTCTGAAATTTCTTCATAGGAAAAGCAGGAATTGGAATTGGGGTTGGAATGGGGATTGGGATTGGGATTTTTTCTGGGCATTTTGAGTTTCAAGGGCTAGTGCAAGAACAAAAGTTCAGACATTCCTTAGGTGATTAAAATACTGATCTGGAGCCTGGGAAAGAGGTCTTCATCCAAGATTTAGATTTCAGATTCATCCAGGGAAAATATGTAAAATGGAATTACCTAGGGAAAGTCCGCAAGATGAGAATTTGGGGGATTATCACTACTTGAGGATCAAGCAGACAAATAGAAGCCAGCAGAATAGATTCAGGGAAGAAAAGGAACAGAACCTGGAAAAGATGGTCATGGAAACCACAGGGAGAGGTTGGACTCCATAAAAGAAAAGGGTTTCACAATGTGTTTGGATTAGAATCCACTAGAAGTGTTCCTTATTTTAAGGAGTTTAAGGAGATGTTATATACATATTTCTTATTTCCACAAGCTCTTTCTTGATCTTTCTGCTTTTCCATAGCATCTTGTTCTTGTTTCATCCTGCATTGCCTTCTGATAGCTCTCCAAAGACATAAATTAGAACTGTTTTTTCAAGATCTCTGTTTCTTTCAGGTTTATTTCTTCTCCTCATCTGTTCTACACTCTTTTTCGTGTTGGAGACTTTCTGTAAGTAACTAACGATCCTCGCTTCTGAGTGAGGCAAGAGCAAAGTCCTCAGAATCTCTGAGTGGGCTGGCAGAGCTTATCAACCAGCACACTTCGCTTTCAGATGAACCAGAGAGGAAATTGACTACTTTGCAGGACGACATACAAATGACAATATTTCTCCAGGGGCAGACCCGCAATATTATTTACTCTGAAGATGAAAATCTTCTGGGAGTGAAGAGCAATGGGCAAGGGGACTTGATTATTCTGTGTTTTGAGTTTAAAATAATCGTCAAGCTATTTTTAGCTCAATATGTCACCCCACCCCTTGTTGTGTCTTGTGTCTGTCATTGGTTATGTGGGGGCAAATCTGTTCCCCACTCATCCTTATCTCCCTCCAGATATATTTCAATCTGTGGTTTCCTGTTACCCACTTATCTGTAACCACTCCCAAATCTGCTTGCATTTTCCAGAAATTTGTTGGAACTTCTCACCACCTCTACCCACCAAAATCTTCTCCGCTTTACTGTTAGCCTTATGGATATATACCTTATTTTAAATTCTTTTGCTATCATTATCATAGAATCTCAGGAGGAAGAAGAGATAAAACTTGTGTAGTTAAAACCAGAAGTCATAGCTCTTCTCTTCATTGGTGTTTCTGATGTTGGCTGATATGTTTGTTTTACTTAGAATTTCAGAAAGAACATGGAATTCTGGGTAGACATTTAAGATACTGTGGAGAGGGAGTTTTGAAAAATTCCCTTCCACCTTCAGTATTTGTTAAAGCAATCAGAAAGGATACCGCCTGGTCAAGGTCCCATCTAAAGTTTAAGGTGATAAAAGAAGCTTCCTGTGGTTGGTAGAATAGGGGAAATATGCTCTGAGTTAGAACGGACCGGTTCAAAATCTGGTCAGTTTCATTTATAATCTCTGCTGATGTAATAATCGGGGCAGCCGTTCTGAAACCTGGAGCCAGTTGGACTGGTTACAACCAATAGTTTTACAAAGACTGCCAAGGAGCCATCATAGAAAAGTTGAGGTCTCACAGAAGTTATGTGTAGAATCTTGGTGGATCTGCCTTCATAATTTTCCATCTGTTCTTCAAGCTATTGAGGAACTGTTTACTCGTCTTTTTATTTTGAAACTGAATTGTACATTTTACTCCGTATCAAAGATTCTCATGTTTTCTAAGTTGACTTAGACATTATATGGAACCCCTGACACTGTAACGTTGTAAAAATCACGGCGGTTGCAACTATAGCCGAAGAATCGACAGAGCCATAAATGTGATGTCCTGGCTGAGCTTTTACTGTGACACTGGGGAAGGGCAGGCCACAGAGGCAGAGAACATTATGATTTGTTTATTTTTAGTAAAATATTTCCATATGTACCTGACTTATGTTCCTGCTAACAAAACAAACTTTCCACATGGAATGATTCTTAAGCTCCAGAAGTGTGAAATTCAAGTAGTTGTTTTACTGATGTCCCAGCTCCGATAGCATAGAAGGCAGCCCGTGTGCTCCACGAACAGTAGATAAACAGGGATTATTTGCTATAAAGTGGGATTTAAGCCAAGAAAGAGTTGATGCTTATTTTACATCATTTTAAAATGTAAGATTGGGAAGATAGACCACTCATCAGGTAAGCTAAGGAAAAAGAAAGTGGAAATGTGTCAACTTCCAAGACTCAGTTTCTTAAAGGGTAGTATCAACCACATGCTAAGACTAACACCAGTTTTGAGGTAAAGATTATGTTCTGATGGGCAACTTGCATCATTCCTCAACTACCCTCCTGGAATTCATAGTGTTTAGAGCGGAGTGAAAAGCTAATGGTTATACATTAGGGCATGATAGATGCACAGTAATATATATCCTTGTTGAAAATATATAGTGGAGCTCAGACAGTAGACACAGGCTTTCCAGTCAGCCAACACCTGGGCTTGAATCCTGGCTCTGTCATACAGTACATTCATAATCTTAGACAAATCTTGAGAAACCAGCCCTCAACATACATTTTTTTTTTTAAATCAAGTAAGATGCATAGCTCACCTGCTCTCAATAAACAGGAGCGGCAGATAATCAGTCAGTAAGAACAAAGGGTGATGACTGCTGTGTCAGAAGAATGTACAGGGTGCTGTGGGATTGAGAAAGGGGCATCCGAACCAGACCGGAAGTCAGGGAGAGCTTCCCAGAGATGTGAGCTTTGGGAGATCAAGAGGGTAGTATAGGGACAGTAATTCCAGGCAGAAGCCAAGACATTGGAGGTCATGTGTATGTGCTCAAGGCCTGGACTACCTCTTGTAGACGTGAAGAGCCAAGGAAAAGTTTTCAATAGGGAAGTCAGGTTTTCAATTCAGGATGTTGGATGGAGCAGTTGAGTGGCAGTGTGGGGGATCGACAGGGGCAGATGAGACTTGCAGTAGGGAGATTGGTGGACAAACAAGTACTCCAGATGGGAAAGGATATAATGAAGATGGAACATTCCAGGTCAAGATGATAAGGGGATGAGGCTACAGAGACCAACTTGTCCTGGTTTGCCGGGGACTGTCCTGGTTTTTTTTTAAAAAACAAAAACAAAAACCTGAAAGTCCCATGTCCCAGGAAACCCTTCAGTCCCGGGCAAAGCAAGAAGGCTGGTCAGCCTACCTGAGGCTCTGAAGGCAGGACTGAAATGGTTGGGAACGCCGATCCAAGTGATATTGAGAAGGTAAAATCTGTAAGACTCACAATGAGTTGGGTTTTGGAAGATTGGTGACAGAAATGGAGAAGTTGAAGGCACTAAGAAGGTTTTGAATTTAGTTGCTGGAGATAGTTGTACCATCATCTAAGAGAGATGAAATCACTGCATATAAATTCTTTCGGATCATAGACTTTCCCCCCTACTCTGTAGTTCTAGCCAATCATGCATTTTTGTACCTGTATTAATCATGCAGCATCCTCTCTTAATTCTACAGTTTCTCTTGATTTTGAATCTGGATTTAAAAAAATATCAGTACAAAGCAATCTCTTAGTGGCTCTATCTTTGTTGGTACAGTAAAATGGAAATATGTAGTAATATCCAGGCCATGCATGGTAGGGTGGAGGGAGTCTACTTACCCAAAGAACATGTATTGGTGTTTGTACTTTTTAGGTTATCCTTGGTAGGAAAGGACTGAATTCTACAGTCTGTCTCCAGAAAAGGCTCATTTGTAAATGCCACGTGATCCCTGGTTGCTTGCTGGATTTGATGCTCTAAACCAGTCAGAAATAAATAAATTTCAGGCTACCATTCTTTTTTTTTTTTTTTTTTAAGATTTTATTTATTTATTTGAGAGAGAGAGTACACACACAAGCCAGGGGTAAGGAGCAGAGGGAGAAGCAGACTCCCTGTTGAGCAGGGAGTTCAACACGGGGCTCGATCCCAGGACCCCGGGATCATGACCTGAGCCGAAGGCAGCCGCTTAACTGACTGAGCCACCCAGGCACCCCCAGGCTACCGTTCTGATGAAATAAATTTTTAAATGAGGCCGTTTAGAAAAAGCTAGGGGGAAAATAAAAGTAGCTAGTCAGCTCATTTTTTAAGTTTTCAATGGGATATTTGATAGTTATGTTGTTTTTCTAGTTCTCTGGATAATGGATTACATTTCTTGATTCTTTTCCAAACCAGCTTGATTGTGCAAGCCACAGATAAAGGGATGCCCAGGCTTTCTGGTACAAGTGTCATCAAGATACAGGTGACTGATATAAATGACAATGCCCCGGCTTTTCTCCCTTCTGAAGCAGTGGAAATTGCAGAAAGTAAGTGTGCCGATTTGGAATCATGGTTTTCACTTGTGTAATATCATCTACCAGCCAGGCATTCTAATCAGTATGAGTGCTAATCCTCAGGAACCGTGCAACGTGGACAGCTTCTGTCTTCATTTTACAGAATAGAAAATCGATGGCCCGAAGTTAAATATCAAATGTCAAAGACGTTAGATGTTGAGGCTGGGATTTGCCTTTAAGTCCCCAGGCTCAACCTGCCATTCCACACAGCTGCTTTTGTGTGTGTCCATATTTCTCAAAACCAAAATCTACTCCATGAAGAAGCACACTTTGTTGACTATGATGGTCATTCTAGAGCTCCTCTGAGAAGAAGCAATGTCCTTAGACTGAAATTTTGTCAGGCTTTGCAGTATACGAATGGCAAGTGATAAGTGAAGGGATGCTCATTGCACAGAGTCATCACTTTCCTTTAGTGCAAACTCACCGTCAGCATTGCAAGAAAAATTTTACCCACAATAATGGTAGAGGTAGAAAATACAAAATTTTACATGATATGCTAATTAATCCCAATTGTTTGGGTCCCTGGGTTCTATGACTCCATAGTCTGCAATCTCAAAGTTTGTCCACGGTCAGCAGCCGGACTGGTAAATCCATCCCAACTCTATCATTGAAATTGCAAAAAGTGCTGGCCCCTCTCTTGCCTCTCTCCTTTCACTCTTAGTATCCACCTGACTCCTAAGATGTTACTAACATTTTAAGATGTTCAGTTTCCAAACAAATTACCACTCACAGAGGGATATATTTGTAGATGTATAGGGATACCTACAAATACTCTAAAATATTCTACAAAGAAAAAATTCTCCAGTTCTGCCTCTCACCTATTTGATATACTTCCATTTGTTTTTACTGAAGGTACTATTCTTAAGCATGTTCATTAGCATCAAAATGCAGCAATGTGCCCATTATAAACACGTCACCAGAACAAATGGCAAAAATCAAAGCATATACTGAATAGGGTAAGGAGTGGTTGATGCACACCCAGAATGTTCAAGCCTGAAATATGAAAATTACATGAGTCTCATATATAGGGGAACTATTCTGAGTATCTTGGCATCTCCTTTCTACCTGTACCATACTTGTAAGCTTAAAAACGAGGTCCCTTTTATGAAGTTTAGACTAAAGAACAGATGCAGTGTCATTTAAATTTTGCTTACGTTTCAAAATCGTATGCTTTGTATTACTGTTTTGAGTAAGAACTTTCTTCCCACCCATATCACCCATGAATATATGATTTTAATACAGAAACTACGTAAGATAAATATGTGGCTGAGAATGTTTCTTGGTCCCGGAATTGTGTTGCACGCATATGATAAAAAAATGCAATATAAAAATCGAATTTACTCTACCTCCTCAATTCCCTACTCAGTGGTAAATTTTCACTTTATTGGGCTCATAAATTCTTCAGAGTTTTTGTTCGGCTCGTAATGAGCTTTGTATGGGAAATCATGCCAAGAAACAGCAAATCATGTTGGACTTAAAGTTAAAATGTTTGGATTGAACTATCAAAGAAAAGTATTTCAAAGGATGAATTTTAATGGAGGCTGACATTGGTCATGACTATTGCAGATTCTTTGCCTGGTATAGTTGTGACTCAGATATCAGTTCATGATGTGGATTTGAATCCAGCTTTCATCTTCAATTTCGCCAAAGAGAGTAATCCTGGAGTCAAGTTTGCTATTGATCAGAATACTGGAGCAGTGGTGCTAGTGAAAACACTGGATTTTGAAGAAGCTACCGAATATGAGCTGTTCATCCAAATTTCGGATACTGTGCATGAAACAGAGGGAACGCTCATTGTCCGTGTGGTGGATGTCAATGATAACCCACCTGTATTTTCTCAAGATTCTTACCAGGTAAATAATGTAAGGGGATGCTGAAAACAGAGCCAAAGTGGAAAGGAAAAGGGAATAATGTAAGCTTACCAGTGTTGACAGACTGATTTAGGCAGACAGTATCCACAGGTTTTAGTGCCTTAGTTGATCCTGAGGGTTGTATATTCAATATCCTGGAAGCTATGGTATATACATATGGAATTAAGGAGCTCATCCAACTCAGTTTCTTATGGATGTGTAGCATCATTTTTTTTTTCTTTTTTTAGTTTGTAGGGATTGGAGTCCAGTTGTTCATAACAATCAGAACTGGCCTAGCATTTGCAGAGGTACCAAACAATACGGTGGTTTGGATAATCGGCACTTAATTTGGGAAAACTCTTTCTTTCCTAGGAATATTTTTGGAATACACTGATGAACATTTTGCAGAAACAAGTCATGAACAAAACTGTGAAGTGGAAATTTTATTTTTGTAGAGCTTAGTGTATGTTTATAGAAGTAAGGACAATAATAGCATTCAACTAAGCACTTGGAAATGGGCTTCAGGACTTCTGAATGTAGCAAATGCATGGTTTAAACATAAACACAGAAGGGCAGCTAACCTAAATAATGATCTTCTGTATGTAATACTACAGTAGTGGTTTTATTAACTATCCTCTACCAAGCAGAAATAATTTAGAAGGACTTCTTTTTTTCATAAGAAGCAATCAAAACTAAATGAAATTTTTAAATTTTGTTTTTCTGAATTCTGGGACTACAAAATAATGTTCTTAATATATTAACTCTATAAATTACTATGTGTGTTTTCCATAAGCAAAATGGATGCAATGATTTTACTTTCTGGCCCTGTTCATGAAAATATCTCCAGCCTGTAAGTACAGGGCTCATTTCTCTCTTTTTCCTTCAGGTCACTGTTCCTGAATCGGTGCCTGTGGGGTACTCAGTGCTGACCGTGGCAGCCACGGACCTAGAAAGCAATGAGAACATTTCTTACAGAATCCTTTCCTCTTCTAAGGAATTTTCAATCGATCCAATGAATGGTGAGTTATTTATTGTGGCTTTAGCGTTCATAGGTTTGAGTTACAGTGTAGAAGCCTGAAATAATCTTTTCCAAATGCTCCTAAAATGTTTCCACCTCACCCCCCTGGTATTATAGATGCCACCCTTCTTATTTCTCTTCACATCAAATGTTGTGGTAGCAAATCCTGGTGTTATTTCTCTTCTCCAACATCTCAATGGCTGGAAAGCAAAAGGAATTGATTACATGCTGGCAAATGCGCAGAACTTCAGAGACCCCAATGTAGTAAACACCCAGCTCATCAGTCCAACCAAGGACAATTTAAGTAATTATCCCAGGCCTCAACAAGCATTAAAATGAAAGCGAAGGGATCCATTTAGTACTGAGGACTTCGTGTTACGAGAGTGTGGAAGCTTTTTTTCCACGCCAAGTACATTAAGTTCAGTAATAGCATAATACATTCAATAAGGACAAAAAACTGAACAAGGAAAATTATTCGAGCATCTCTACTGAGAACAATCATTGTGGTATTCCAGTTTATTTGATGCCTTCCAAAGCTCTTTATATTTTTATCAGACAGCAAGTCATTTGTGGTCATGAAATGCATTCAGGCAAGTGATTTCAGATTAAAACAGTTAAGAATTGTATAGAGAAAGCATAACAATGTGTAGATAGTAAAAGTTAAATTTGATATGATATTATGATTAGCAAAGCACTGTCCCTAGCAGAGCACACTCTGTGTGAAAAGAACAGGGCCTGGGACGTGTTACACCATGTGTTCCCCATTTCTACATGCCATTGCATTATTTCATTAGTGAGAGCTGATTTAAAAATGAACCTCAGGATGACAGATGGTAAGTAGACTTACTGTGGGGATCACTTTGCAATATATACAGATATCAAATCATTAGATTGTACACCTGAAACCAACACAATGTTATATACTAATTATATCTCAATAATAAAAAAAAAAAATTAACCTCAGGATTGCCCCAAGGAAGAATTTAATCACAAAATACTGGTATGAGGCCCATGGTGTGTTACAAAAGGGAGAAGTAGGTCATGTTACCACACAGCCTGTGGGTGAATGCTACTGTATGGATATAAACATGCCAGAAATTTGGCTCTTTTGAGGGGGACCGGGGGTTGGAGATGCACAGTGCTCAGATGATATCAACTGCTATCCTGGCCACAGCACATCACAGTGTGTGAGGTGGTCCCTCTGAGCACTTAATCCTAGCAACACTTTGCTTGACGTGCGTTATCAACGAGCTTTGCAATGAGATATTGATTAGAATGTTTTTAAGACATTAAATAGGGGTACCTGGATGGTGCAGTCAGTTAAGAGTCCAACTCTTGATTTCAGCTCAGGTCACAGTCTCAGGGTCACGAGATCGAGCCCACATTGGGCTCTCTGCTCAGTGTGGAGTCTGCTTGAGATTCTCTCCCCTTCTGCCCCTCCCCCCTCCCTTTCTCCCTCTCTCTCTGAAAATAAATAAATCTTTAAAAAACATTAAATGCTATCAGATCAATTTAGTTCATGGTGAGACTCTAATTACATATTTCTATATTAAAAATAATAAAATGTATTAAATGTATTTCATTTAAGGGAAATCCACTTGCTGAATTAATGAAGAGCTTTAGGAAAAACACCTCCATAAATTATCAATAGTTGTAACTTGGCATTATTATATATACTACCTTCATTTGACTAGAGTGAATGTCAACCAGTATTTCCAGAATCAATATCTTTATACTAGAATGTCTCTATACATGTGTCTATGGATAGTAGAATGGGATACAGATTTTTCAAATAAGAATACATTTTCTTAAAAAAAAAAGATAATGGGGCAGCTTATTATACAAAATAAAGTTAAGAGACATTTCGGCAAAGTCATCTTCAAGTGGTTCATATATTTACTAGAGTGAATGCCAGGAGTATTACTTCTGGATCTTAAGTGTTACAAAAGCATAAATATAAAAAATTCGAAATTTCTATTTGGATTTACTCTTGGTTGTAACTTAAATAACAAATCTAGCAAATAACTAAACCTATTAGTAAATATTTGGTAAATGTTTGCTGACAACTGGATCCTGAAAATTTAATTTCACAGCATTAAAATGCTATGTCTTGTTTTTCAGGCACAATATTTACTATCAATCCTGTATTACTGCTGGACAAAAAATCAACAGTTCAGTTTCTTGTTGAAGCCAGTGATGGTGGAATTCCTGACCTGAGGGCTCTCACCTTAGTAGAGATAGAAATACAAGATATGAACAATTATGCTCCTGAGTTTGCGGTAGAATATTATAATCTCAGCTTGAGGGAAGATGCTCAAATTGGAGGCACGCTTGTCACATTTTCAACCATTGACCATGACTGGACCCGTGAAAACACACATGTTGATTATTCCATCATCAGCGGTAATTCACAGAACAATTTCCATGTGGAAACTAGTTTCATTCATTCAGAATATCCTTATAAGCAAGTTGGTTACCTGGTGTTGCTTCACAGTCTGGATAGAGAAGCAGCTAACGGTCATAATCTTGTCATTCTGGCATCTGACCATGGCTTCCCTCCATTGAGCTCCACAGCCACTGTAGCAATAGAAGTACTGGATGTCAATGATAATCCTCCTAAATTCAACAGTCTGAAATATCACGCCCACGTCAAGGAAAGTACCCCTCTGGGGAGTCACATCACTGTGGTCTCTGCACATGACCGTGATGTGGGTTCACATGCAGAAATCATCTACCACATCATCTCTGGAAATGAAGAGGGGCATTTTCACTTGGAAGAAAAAACTGGAGTTCTTTATTTGATTAAACTTCTGGATTATGAAGAAACGACAAAATTCACTTTAACCGTTCAAGCTTCAGATGAAGAAAAGAAGCATTTTTCGTTTGCAGTTGTGCTTATCAATGTCCTGGATGATAATGACCATGCACCTCAGTTTATGTTCTCGAGCTTAAATTGTGTTGTTCCTGAAAATGTGCCTGTTTTCTCCACCATATGTTCCGTAAATGCTCTGGATTTTGACGCAGGTCCTTATGGAGAACTGACCTATTCTGTGTTATCACCCTGTTCGGTCACTCACGGGATGCCTCGTGATCATGACCCCTTCCTCATTGACCCTTTAACAGGGGATATTCACACTCAGCAAGCCCTTGACTATGAAAATGACAATAAATACTGCCTCACAGTGCAGGCAAAAGACAAAGGTGACTCAACAGCCACTTTAACGGTTTGGCTGGATATTGAAGGGATAGATGAGTTTGAACCCATGTTTACTCAAGAGGAGTATTTTTTCAACCTTCCAGAGAAGAATAAAGTGAGACAGCTGATCGGCAGAGTGGAAGCGTCAGACGCAGACGCGGGTATTGATGGAGTTGTTCTGTACTCTTTGGACGCTCCATCTCCTTTCTTTTTAGTGAATAAAACGAACGGAAACATCTATTTAACTAGAGCACCTCCCCTAATAAGAAGTCAGTTCCGTGAACAAGACACCATTGAAATGAAAATCATCGCTCGTAGCCCCAAACCGGACTCCAAGTTTACATTCTGCACTGTTTTTGTGAACATGTCTTCTTTCTCAGAAGGACAATACTCAGGAGTATCTGGCAGCGGCTTTTCAATCAGCCTCACGGTCTCCTTTTTAGGGTTTCTGACACTCATCTTCATTCTAATTGTACTGATTTTAAGACATAAACAAAAAGACGCAGCCAACAATTACGAAGACAAGAAAACATCGTCCACCTTAGATATCAGTTTGAGACTGACCACAGAGGGCAGCATGCTCAAGCCCTTCCAGAAGACTAACGAGGACAATAACGCGGTGGTGCCCGCGGACTCCCTGCCTGAGTGGTTGAGCTTAATAAGTCTCATGGAGAAGGACATTGTGAATTTGTACAGGCACTCAAACTCCAGTGGCCACTGCTCTGTGGAAGGAGAAACTGCAGAAGATAAGGAAATCCAGAGGATAAACGAGCATCCTTACAGAAAGGACGCTGGCTCAGCTCTGAGTGACCGGGAGTCCAGGGTCCCAGACTCTGGAATCCCAAGGGACTCGGACCAGCTCTCCTGCTTGTCTGGAGAAACCGATGTGGTGGTCACTGCTGACACAGCAGAAACCAGCCATGCATTTGAGGAAGAAGATCGAGAAGGCCGTGGCATAACCTATGTTCAAAATAATGTGTTACCCCAGACACTAAAGAAGAGACGGGTAAAAGAGAGCATCCGGGCTGATGTCAGGAGAGAGTCCGTCTTTATTTCAGGGGATCAGGAAGCAGGGTGCGTGGCTCTTTCCACCCAGAGAACCTCTAATCACGATGTGAGAGGCAACTACCACTGGGATTATCTCCTCAGCTGGGAACCCAAGTTCCAACCTCTCGCCTCGGTATTTAACGATATTGCGAAACTAAAGGACCAACATTTACAGACGACTGGCATTCCTAAAGAGACATCTTTGGTTTTCCCACCACCTTTGATTACCGCAGTAGCCCAGCCCGGGCTTAAAGCAGTTCCACCAAGAATGCCAGCCAGAACCCCGGGGCAAGTGCTTCACAAATACCCACACTCCCCCCTTCCCTACCATCTCAGTTCTCTGCCTGAAGCCATGACTCCCAGCTTTTCTCCATCTCTTTTCCTGCTGACTGCAAAGACCCCTGCTGTGACCCCACGGTTGTCACGTGGGGAATCGTCGGGAACACATCTGAGTGGTACATGCCGTGAACTTAAAGCAGAAGATGAAGTTCAAATATAACCTGATTGTGATGTCACCATCGGTCATGAACGGTTGAACAAGACATTCTTAAGCTAGCTCTTCAGGATTGGTTAAAATGCAGTCAGGGTTTGCAGAATCTCCTCATTTAAGTTTCTCAAATTTCTTCCAGCCTTAATGAGAAGTTACCCCCCTCTTTTAACCTTTCTGTTTTGCTCTCAGGACTCAAGTTTGTATATAAAAGTAGTGTATATTCTGTCGTACCTGGTTTTCTGTACGATTAAATCTCCAAAGAACACCATGAGCTAGACTGACTGCCAAAATGTTTCTATGAAAATAAATGGAAAATAAGTATAGTGCAGTCTGGTCACATTACTGCTGATTACACTGCTATACTTAAAATAGATTAGTTAAGACTGAATAAGGAATGAATGTAGGACAGAAAATAATGGAGAGGGGAAATGGGGAACGATAAATTTAAATGTTAAAATGAAGTCATTTTCCGTAGATCTAGTATGTTTAGAGTTGTATCTCTCTCCTTTCCCCATATACCTCATTTAGGGAGTTTTGCCGTAATTTGAATTTTAATATGGTGTCTTTTGGACATCTAATGAGAAATTAAGAATGAAATTTGTCATAACTGTGCCAAATAAGAAAATTATTCCTGATTAAGTGAACCAGAAATGCATGGTCTTGATAGAGGACCAGGATTGTTAGAAGCAATAAGTATATGGTTGACTGCCACCCAAGACATATTTGCTTGGCCTTCTTTACAAAGAGAATGATGATTTTTTTTTTTCAATGCTCTGTCTTATAACATCGTACAGGTATAGAAATTAAATTTTAAAGATTAATTTGTAGATATTCTTCATTTTATTTTCTTCTAGATACAGTAACTTTGGGTGTGAAATAATTTATCCGTTCAACCTCACTTTTAAAAGTTTGCCTAGATAAAATTATGTTATTAGCTAATAATAAATTCCATAGAGTAATTTAGCACTATATTTTTAATTGAAGATTTTTTATATAAATATTTCTACTATAAAAGTTAAGAATGGATGTCAGAAGTCTCTCTTCCATCTGTTCATACTCACCTTTAGTTTTAACTGTCATTAGATGGAGCAATTTGACAACATGGTTAAAATAATTGTTTTGTACAGCTACTGTTTCAGGTATATAGTGGTGTTGTGTGGTGCTTACATATAATGCTATATCCTTCTCTCTGGTGAGCCTGAGAATCCATCAAAGATTCTTATCCCTTCCAGAAAAGCAGAGGGCATGATGCTGCTGATGGTCCAGAAGTCATCCATGGTAGGCAACGTGGCCTTGCTTTGGGATAAGAGTTTAGGATTCTAATGTCAAGTCTAGAAGGCATCTAATATGGTTTTCTTTAGTTAGTGTGAGCTTCTGCTGTAGAAATATTTCCTTTATTTTTTTCAATAGGCCTCATCTGTAAAATTATGTGAGGTACCTAATTTCTCTTAACTAGAAAACATTGCAAGATGCCATGTTTGATATCTGGTTTTGTAGATAAATAATTCTAAGGCTTCCTATGCTGATTTTATTAATTATATATCTGCTGATTCTTAGAGTGGGAACAAGCATATAAAACCACATCAGAAATTATATGAAACATGAAGGCTTTTGGACGAGCCTAGAATTCTAGGGAAAGTCATTTAGTCATGGAACACTTAAATATTAAAAGATGGATGCATGTCTCTCCTTTTCTTCATGGCATACAGGGAAGAAGATTTCATGGTTTTCCTAAAGAAATTAATCATTTCAGTGTTCCAATATTTATTCTCTTTGACTTCCTTCAAAAAATTACTTTGAGCATACAAAAGAAAACCTGTACTAATTTTTTTTTCCTAATTATATATGGAAGTCTTGTTTTGCAACAGATTTATTACTAGGAACCAAAAACATTTTGTTGTTTTTAATTAAACAAGTTCTTCATTTTACTTATGTTTAAAAAAGAGTCATCCATCTAATTCTTCCCTGAGTTATTGGCCTGTGATTTGTTACCCACTCTAGACACAATTCTGCATTTTTCTAGACATTTAATAAAAACAGAAGACATGAGGTATTTAGAGCTCTTCCTTACTAATATCTGGTGGATTTTTAATTGATGACTTTATTATACTGTATCCAATGCCTCACCACCACCAAACAGTGCTGCTAATGGAGTTAAAACTGAAAATGTGAACACACTGGCTAAGTGTTTGCAATCAATCCTATGTCGGCCCTTTCAACTAGAGTGCTTTTTTCCTGAGTAAACAATTTAATTTGTATAGTTTTCCTTCAAGTTTAATATTAACTTGCTTCATATGTTCTGTGTTACTTTGCTGATCTACACACCGGCTTTAGCACTCTGGAGGGGGTACAGAACTTGTTAGTGGAAAATCATATTAAGCCCCAAATTCATAAGCTATAAAATAAAAGACAGTTGTCTCTTGCGGAATTTTGGCTGCCTGAAATTCTGGACTTTCTTGTTGGCAGCTTCAAAATACTGGTGTAAATCAGTACCAAATGGATATCAAGATTCCATGTCCTAGTAGTAATCATTGAATTGGTTTCCAAAACAGATTCCTGGGCAAAGAAAGGGGGAAAAATTCTGTATCTTTAGGGATTTGGTCATTTAACTGTTCTTTAAGAATATTAAAATGTCCTATAAATTACTGGCTTCCTGCACGTACACATACCTAGTCTGGGATGGCTGTCCACTTGAGACAGGAGCTGTGCTTCTCAGCACCTCTACCCTCAGCCTCAGAACCCACCTTGCTGTGTTTTCCACAAGTTACAGGGATGAAAATGAATTATTAATTTTAAAACTATTGCTTTGCCATTTTACACATACCTTAACTTTAGCTAAAAAACACAAAACATAATTAAAAGGATCTAAGATGATGATCCACTTCAAAGCAGTGAGGTACATGGAGTGAATCCGGTTGCTGGATTCTCGCAGGATATTAAGGATAAATGCATTGGGTTTATCGTCACAGCATGTTCCGGTTGAGCTCCCAAGTCTATAGCGCCATCTGTTTGGTCATAGCCTTAGGATGAGGATAGTTAGGAAGAGAGTTAGGATGGAAAATCATTCTGTCCAAGAGGAATACCGAGATCAGTGAAGCTGTAGAAGCTTGGCTTTGACCAAGACTGGGCATCCAGCATGAGTCACTGAAGGTAGGTTTCATCCATTACTGAGGTAGAGGGAGAGAAGGAAGGAAGGCTGGAAGAGGAAATAGAAGAGTCAATCTGAAAAGCAATAGTTTAGGGCACAGGTAGAGAAATGCAAGAAGGCAAAAGGTTAGGACCAAAAACTATTTTTCAGTGTAAAGATGTCACTGAGTCGTTTGTCCTTCATAAGTTCATCTTGTCAAGGAATTTTTTTTTTTTTTTTGGAATCTCTTTTCCCCTTCTTCCCTTCTGTTCTTTTAAGTATCTCCCTTCATTATCTGAAAATTTAGGTTTATCAAGTTGTGAACCTAAAGCTACATGACAATGACCTAGAATACATTCTACCATGAAAAGGTGAATTTGTTGTGGTTCTTGTTTCGGGGTTTTGGGGTGTGTGTGTGTGAATTATAGAATAAAAAATTGGGAATGATTACTTTACCTGCTCACTCCACATAACTTTGGCATTGAGAGTGACACAATTTTTAGTAGGTGACTTTACACATATTCCAAGCAATGGATAGTTTAAAAAGCAGTTGGGACAGAATATAGAATTTTAGTACCTAGTCTTTTTTCTGGTAGCTCATCCTTTTTAAAAATGAGTGCTTGCCTGAGAGCTGTGATTTATATTAAAATATCACATTTTATATAACTTTTAAACCACAGATTAACACACAGGCATGGTCGATAGTTTTCAAATATTGTGAATTTTATTTGAATTCTGGTGGTATAAATTATTTTGATTCCACATAGATCAAAGAAATGTGTCTATTAGAAACAAAATTATGGCAGTCTTAGTATGATCCAGCCCAAAGTGGCTGGAGTATCAGACTATACCTTTCACTTGTAAACTCAGAACTTGGCTATTTGATGACAATTTAGCACTTCCTACTGTTTTGGTCTACATAATTTTCCTCATTTCACCCAATATATTTGCTAAACCAAAACTGTGAAGTGAGTAATAGAGAGGGAGAAAGCATACCAAATAAATAACAGATGCACAAGTGCATCTCTTGAATGAGAAAGCATTATTTTGGTTAGAAAGCTAAATACATGGATTTCGTTCCTAGATAGTAAACCCTCAGGGCAAAGGCCTGGTCTCCACTTGTATTATGAAATACAGATGTTTCTGAGAATGAATGAGTACATATGTGAATGGGCATGGGGGGGCTGTAAGGTGAGGGTGTGATACATAGGCCTTGAACCCATTAGGTGGGAATTCTAATATAATTCTGTGATTTAGCCAGTCAAAAGACAGAAAGAAAGCAACTGTAAGATCTTGTCAAAATATTATAGGATATTTTAGATAAAATCAAGTGACTAGAAATTTTTCTGTAATCTGATTTGTTTTCTCTTTCTTTCTCCCTTCCTTACAATATTCATACATTTCTTGTGAGTTTTAGACATAATAGAAACAAGTTATTGATGACATTCAAAAACACATTGTTTGAGACAGCAACATTACATGACCAAACACATTGGTTTCATTTAATTTCAGATCCTGTAATAACCATGCCTGCCCTATGGCTGGCAGAATCAAGTTCTATCAATATGAAAAGGGAGTGCAGTTCTGTAGAAATGCCTAGAATGTTTAAATCAAAATGTATTAAAATTTAAAGTAAAAACAATATGAGGAGTTTATGAAAATATTCTATGTGTGCATATACTTAGTATGTGCTAAAAGTGATATTTTAAACAAGTACAGGGTATTTAATAAACGTATACTAAGTAGGAGGTAAATATGAAGTTATTTATCCTCATACCATAAAAAAAATTAATTCTACTCAGA
The DNA here is from genome assembly GCF_004348235.1 of Phoca vitulina. Classification (NCBI taxonomy): domain Eukaryota; kingdom Metazoa; phylum Chordata; class Mammalia; order Carnivora; family Phocidae; genus Phoca; species Phoca vitulina. Next base: position 29,790,468 of record NW_022589717.1, on the reverse strand, counting down.
TTAATGAGTAAAAATTAAAATTAAATCATAAGAACTGGAAGAAAAGCACAGAATAAAAGTGAGAAAGATCTTTTTTAAACATAAAAGCAAAGGTAGAGTACTAAATTTGAACTTAGCACCTAATAATAGAAAGCACTATAACAAGTTATAACAAATAATTATAAGAAATTATAGAATTAATATTATAAGAAATAATAACTGAGAAATGCTTCATAAATTTAATCAACAAATATTTACTTAGTACCTCTTGGGTACAAGGTATGGATCTGAGCTCTGGGAATATAGGAATCAACAGAACAGAAAAAGCCAGTGTGTTTACAGTGCTTACATTTTACTGAGGGAGATAACAATAAAAATATGCTTTCAAGTAATGTTAAGTGTTACAATATAAAGAAAACTAAAGAAGGATACAGGGAAAACCAAAGAAGAGATTGACAAAGTGGTAGGGGAATATAGCAGTACTGTTTTGGTTTTTTTTTGTTTTGTTTTGTTTTTTGTTTTTTTTTTTAATTATTTTATTTATTTATTTGAGAGAGAGAATATGAGAGAGAGCACAAGATGGGGGAGGGTCAGAGGGAGAAGCAGACTCCCCGCTGAGCAGGGAACCCGATGCGGGGCTCGATCCCGGGACTCCAGGATCCTGACCTGAGCTGAAGGCAGTCGCTTAACCAACTGAGCCACCCAGGCGCCCCAGCAGTACTGTTTTGATTGAATGTTCTGGAGAGGTGTCTCTGATATGATGTTGTTTGAGTTGAATGAAGTGAATGAGCCATGGAAAGAGCCAAAGGGAAAGCAGTGAAGTTACATGTGTCAGCAAGTATGGAAGCCCTGAGGTCAGAGCCATGTGGAGTGTTTGGGAAAGTATAAGCCAGCATGGCCTAGAACCTAGTGGGAGGAAGAGTAGTAGGAAGAGTAGGAAGTGAGATCATGGAGGAAACTAGAGTTCAAACCCTATAGGACCTTGTAGACTGGGATAAAAGGCTTCAGATTTTGTTCCAAGTGTTAAGGGAAATCACTGGTGATATTATATGATTTATATTTTTAAAGAGTAAGTGGCTACTTTGTGGAAGATAAACCAAGGGGTGGGAGAAGGTTAGTGCAATCATAGTACCCCAGTTAATTGGTTATTGCAGTAATCTCAGCTAGTGATGATTGTAGCTCAGTGTGGGTGTTATAATGGAGGTGAACAGAGTCAAGATATATATTGAAAGTAGTGTTGCTAGCTCTTGATAATGAATTGAATGTGAGGTTTGGAGAAAATCAGACATGAGTCTAGGGTTTAAGAGAATTTAGGCTTCTATAGGAAAAAAATTGGGGAGTCATCAGACTATGGATAGTAAAGTCATGGGACTGGATGAGATCACTGAGGAGTAAGTGTAAATAGAGAAAAGATCCCAGGACTGACTCCTGAAGCACTAAACAAAAAGTCAGAAAAAGAAAGAAGAGGGGCACCTGGGTGGCACAGTCAGTTGGGCATCTGACTTTGGTTTTGGCTGGGTCGTGATCTCAGGGTCATGGGATCCAGCCCTGCACAGGTCTCCGCACTCAGTGGGGAGTCTGCTTGGATTCTCTCTCCCTCTCACTCTGCCCCTCCCTCTCCTCTAAAATAAATAAATAAATCTTGAAAGAAAGAAAGAAAGAAAGAAAGAAAGAAGATCCAGCACATAATTCTCAGGCAAAACTATTGAAGAGAGATAGAAAAGCAAGGTAGTCCAAAATCCCAAAAGCCAAGTAAAGAAAGTGGTTTAGATTGTAGTTGGGTCAACATGCCAACATTAGTGTAGATTTTTAAATCTTCCCAGTCACCTTACCAAACAGCCAGAGAATCTAGAACAGTAAAAGTAAAATGGACATCATCTTTAACAAAAAGTGAAATCATTCCTACAAATTCTAGAATATGAGCCGGTAACTAAAAGCACCATTAGCAGTAACAGAGGGGAGAAAGTAGGAATTTCTAATTTTCTTTGAGCCTGAAAACAAAGAATCACCAAAAGTACTTACCTACTTAAGGTAAAGTCTGTTCTTGGAGCAGAAACCTAGCAGGATGGTCTGAGAATAACTATCAAAACTGGGAAAGGGCTGAAGAGCTCCTACTTAACTACAGATGAGCGTAGAAAGACTAAAGTATAAATTATATTATGCTGGTGTGTCCAAGTTCCCAGAGTTTCCAGAAATACACAATCAAAACTTCTAGAAGAACAGAATCCCACACTAAGTAAAGTCTACTGAAAGTAGAATTTAAATTTATATGATTGGTAAAGGGAAAGAAGTCCTAGATACAAAACAGGAAAGGGGACCAGAGAAAGTAGATGATACAGTGAGGTCCTACTTATAAGTACTTTGCAAAAAAAAAAGAGAAGAGGGGACTCTAGAGCCATGAATCTAGGAAAGCTATCCTGTTCTGCCACCACTCCACACAGTAACTTCCTAAAATAAGAGGTCCCATCTCAGTAAAGCATGAGCAGCAGAAAATAATTGCAATATAAAATATATTGTAAGCAAACAGACTAGTTCTCTGAATGATGTGCCAGTGTACAGTGGAGACACATCAGAAAATATGGCGAAAAAGATCAAAGAAAATTGTGACTTAATATCTCAAAACTAGCTAAAGGAAATTAAGAAAACAATAAAAACTATAAAGGTTGTGTAATCAATCAGAAAAGTTCAGAGATAAAAAAGACTAGCCGAGAGGAAGACATTAAGTGAAAAACAGTTCAATGAACAATTAAGAATAGAAGAAAAAATTCAGAAGACTAGACTGGAAAGAACAAAAAGTTAATAGACATTAATGAAACTATAGTAAGTGAAATAGAAAAATGGAAAGGAAAAAATGAAAAACACCAAATGGAATTGAAAAAATGAGTTTTAGAGTTGATAGATTTAGCAGAATGTAAAAAATGATTTAACACATGTCTAAATGTAATTCCCAAAGAGGAAACTAAAGAAATGAAACAGAACAAACATAAAAACCATAATTTAATAAGGCTTTCCACACAAAATCCAAAATTTGAATCTACATATTAAAAAAGGTGTACCATATAAAAATCAACAGACAGCAGTTAATAACAAGATATATTTTAAAAATCTCTTAGCTTCAAAGAGAAAGAATATATCCTTTGGACCTCCAGATAAAAAAGCCAAGTTACAGGGAAATAATGTAATTGACTTACTTTTCAATAGCAGTATTTTAAGCCAAAAAACTGTGGGGTACTGTTTTTAAAATACTTGAAGATAATGGAAGCCAAAAATGTGTACCTACCTAAACTTATCTTTAAGTATATCTGTCTTGAGGCTATGAATATGCAAAACCTCAAGGAATATTCCTGAAGGATCAACTAGGGAATGAATTCAGACAACTGAGAAATACTGGGGAAGGTTCACCATAAGGACATTAAATATATTTAACTATAGAGTCGATGGTAGATGTAAAGGTGGTAGAATAGTATATATTTAATATATGTCCTCACAATAGAAATAAATTGCAACTACAAAAAAATGGAGGCAAAAAAAAAAAGTATATGGGAATAGAATACTTGCTAATTGCCTTATAGATACCAGGTGGGGGTAAAAGTTATTAAAATTAGAAAGAAGATGAAATTTAAAAGAAAAAAAAGAAATTAAAGGTAAGAACAAATTAATGAGTTAGAAAAAGAAGTAAACAAAAAGAAATCTACAGAGCTTATGAATAAATAAATTGGTTCTTTAAAAATCAATTAAATCAGTTACGTAAATTGAGAAAATACAAAACAATAAAATAGTATATGAAATAAATAATATACAAAATAAGAAATAGCAAAGAGGGAATAATGATAGTTGTCAAAAGAAAGGAAGTTAAATCAAGAGACACTTTTCTCCACAACTCTACACAAATTCATTTGAAACCCTAAAAGAAATAGCTAATTTTCTAGGAAAATATGATTTGCCAAATTTGACCCTATTAAACATACAGAATCTAAACAGAACAAATTTAAAAAATGAAATAAAGATGTAAAGAATCTTCCCACAGATAGTTCTATAGTGAAGTTTTACCAAACCTTTAAAGATCAGATCATACAAATACTATTTAAACTATTCCAGAGCACGGAAAATAATGAATATAGAATTGATGTCAAAACCTAAAAATATCGCACAAAACATAAAACTGTAGCCTATTCCCATTTATGAACAAGTATGGAAAATTCTTAAAACATTAGCCAAAAGTTAAAAAATAATGCATCATAACATCAGGAATTTATTTCAGAAAAACAAAGATAATTAAATTTTAAGAAATTTTCATGTTCTAATTGCTTTTATGTTTAATTGTACAGATTAACTTCTACAATATTGGATTATGGTGGAGATATAAGGCATATTGTCTTTCTCTTGGCTTTTGCAGCAAAGAATAAATAGAATTCATCAAATTAATAGAGCTATGAAGAAAAAAATAATACAAAAATGTTCTTTAATGGCAAAAGGTGCTTAACAAAATTTATGTAAAGAATACTCAGTAGTCATTAATGGATACATCCTTATAATAGATACTTCTTTAAAATGATATAATGGTATGTAACCCAAAACTGGTATCTTCCCCAATGAAGATACATTAGACCCTTTGCTGCAAAAGCCAGGAATAAGACAATATGCCTAGTTATCTCCACCAAAAGCTAATATTGCAGAAATTAGAAATCAGTCTGGACAACTAAACAAGAAAGCAGTTAGAAACATAAGAATTTGAAATAACAAGGTTAAAACTACTTTATTTGTATATACTATCTTTCTGAAAAATTCAAAATAATTGATGGAAAACTATATAGACAATGAAAGGATTCAGTAAAGTTGGAAGATACAATATTAATATGCAAAAATCAAATCAATATTCTTCACATATATGAACAATAATCAATTAGAAGATGAATGGAAAAGAAAATTTCATTTATATCAGAAAAAAAATCTAAGTAAAATCTTAACAACACCTAATATCTATGTGAAGCAAGTTATAATATCTCCTGGAGGACACAGAGGAGACTTAAATAGATGTTTTGGGGTTTGTTTGTTTTTGTTTTTTAAAGATTTTATTTATTTATTTGATAGAGAGACAGAGAGAGTACAAGCAGAGGCAGCAGCAGGCAGAGGGAGAAGCAGGTTCCCCGCTGAGTAGGGAGCCAGATGTTGGACTCAATCCCAGGACCTGGGATCATAACCTGAGCAGAAGGCAGCCACTTAACCGACTGAGTCACCCAGGCATCCCTAAATAGATATTTTTGAATAGATTCAATGCTGAAAAGATGTCAATTGTTCCTAAATAAATTTACAAATTTAACCTGATCCTAATACCAATACCAAATTTTTCTGGAATTAAATAACTTGATTATACAGTTTATTTGGATGAATAAACAAGAAAGCAAACAAGAATAGCTAGGAAACACTGAAAAAAAATGTGTGTGTGTGTGTCTGTGCATGCAAGTGTTTATGCATGCACTAACCCTATCAGATCTAAAATTATATCACAAAGTTTATAATTCAAATGGGGTGGTATTGGTGCATGACTAGATAGACTAATAGAACAAAATAGAAAATCCAAAATGAATCCAGGTGCATGAAAAGCCTTCCTGTAATGATGGATTAGCTTGTTATATAGCAACTGCCCTGCTGAGAATAAGTAAAAAGCTGAGTAATAATAAGAAGGAAAAGAAAAAGAAACAGTTTTGTGTTTCATGTGTGTAAGAAGCATCAGAGAACTGCCAAGGTAGTGAAGACTTGAGAAACCATGACTCTGGAGAGAACAGAAACACAGAGAGGTATACCTGATGTACTGTGTCTCAGACCCCATAGAGGCTGAGTGGAAAAGGTCAGCTGCAAGATCGAAAGATTAAAAAGTGCCACTGGCAATTTTATGGGGACAAAAATTAGAGTTAAAGTCCAATCGTGGAGGACAGGCTCTGGTAAATACACCAGCCTATTATAAATTGGAACTCCCAGAAACCTACCACAGGAGTAAGAGTAAATCAGAAAAAACAAGCCCTCATGAAGCCTGTAGCCAAGCTTTGAATAAAATCAATTACATATTTGCATATGGTGATCTGCCCCTACTCTCACTGCTTGTCAAAAGTAATATTTAGTCCTCTATAGAGAATAAAATTATTCTGAAACTTTGTGATTATTCATAACAATATCTGTCATTGAATCCAAAATGGCTAGGTGTACTGAGAAAAAGGAGACATGGCCAAAGCTAAAGGAAAAAATATGATAGAGACACAGGAGATTCATATACTGGCATTATCCTATGTGGACTTTAAAATAAGTGTTCAAGAAATTGGATGCCATATGGAGAACTTCAGGAGAGAACTGGACTATAAAAAACTATAAATCAGGGAAAAAAAACTTTTTAAACTATAAAAAAAGGAAAAGGAAATTCTAAACTATGAAATACTACTGCCACTTCACGCCCTCTAGGGTGGCTATAATAAAAAAATACAGATAATAATAAGTGTTGGTGAGGATGTGGAGAAATTGGAATTCTCATATACTACTGATAGTGATATAAATAGGGCAGTCTCTATGAAAAACAGTCCAGGAGTTCCTCAAAAGTTAAATATACATAGAGTTACAATAAGGACCCAGCAATCCCACTCCTAGGTATATACCTAAGAGAAATGAAAGTTATGTTCATACAAAAACTTGTCTGTGAATGTTCATAGCAACATTATTCATAATAGCCAAAATCAATTAACTGATAGATAAACCAAATGTATAGCTACACAATGGAATATTATTTAGCAACTAAAAGGAACTAAGTACTGACATATGCTACAGCACAGATGAATTTGAAAACATTATGCTAAGTGAATGGATTGTCACAGAAGACCACATAGTGTATGATTCTATTCATATGAAATGTCCAGAATAGGCAAATACATACAGACAGAAACCAAAATAGTAGGGCCTAGGGCTAGGAGTATTTGGAGAAGATGGGGAGAGCCTACTAATGGGCATGGGGTTTCTTTTTGGAGTCAAAAATGTCCTAAACTTGATTGTGGTAATAATTGTACAGCTCTGTGAATGTACTAAAAACCACTGTATTGTCCATTTTAAATAGGTGGATTATATTGTACATCAATTATACCAATAAAGATTGATACAATAATTATTAAATACAATAACTGATTATTAATTGTTAAAAATTACTAAAAATACAATAATCAAAATAAAGAACTCAGCAAGTATGTTTAACAGATTAGACACAGATGAAGAGAGGATTAATAAATTAGAAGATAAATCAAAAGAAAACATACAGACTAAAACCTAGAGAAATGTTTGGAAAATATTGAAAAGAGATTAAGACATGTGTGGAACATGGTTTAAAAGATCTAACATGTGTATAATTGGAATCTCAAAAGGAGAATGAAGAGACTAGGCCGGAAGCAATATTTAAAAAGATGGTGGCTGAGAATCTTACAAAACTGACATTAAATCACAATTCAGAATGTGCTACAAACCCCAAACATGATAAGAAAAAAAAGAAAAGAAAATTATGACTAGACACATCACAGTAAAATTTCTATAAAACAAAAGGAAAAATACTAAAAAGATTCAAAGAGAAATGACAAATTATCTTGAAAGAACTAATTGCATATGGAAATATAACACGATCAAGGCAACCCATCAGATTAGTGAAGAAAAGGAAGAATTTCTTGGTAAGTGGGGTGGGGATAACTGGAGAGCCACATGGGAAAAAAAAAGATTGATCTATTCTTCATACTACACACCAAGATAAGCCATACAAATAAATACAAGTAAACACAAGAAGGAAACCTGAGTGTATACTTTTATAAGCTAAAAGTGGAAAAATCTCCCACAAGAGTCAATATCTAGAAGCAATAAGGGAAATGAGTGATAAATTTGACTGAACAATTTGCATGGCCAAAAAATCTCTAAACCAATCACAATGTTCAGGAGGATGGATTCGCTGGCTCCATGTTCAAGCTTGTGGTAAGAGAGGTAAGGACATGTGATGGGTAAGCACCTGACAGAGAAAGGTCAGTTCCTAAAATGAACAGAAGTCTATCACCATAACACCATGAATTAGATGCTGTTTTTCACATTGCATGCTCACTTTGCAAATATACTTTTTTGGCTAAACCATGAATTGGCCAGTTTTAAGTGGTATTTCACAGGGTAGAGTTTGCTTGTATACTAAGTGAAAGGTAAAAAAAAACTTATAATGTAAGTAACTGAATCTTCATTTGCTCTTTGAAACTGGATTTCTCTTCTTCATTTTAATTACCTTATTTCCTTTCCTGTCATTTCTAATCTGTCACTTATTTTTTTCTCTTCAGGTAATGTAATAGACATAATTTGTCTGTTGTTAGACTATTAAAGTAGTTCTCAACAATGAGACAAAATCCATTGGACTTCATTTTATAAAGTTTTACTTTTTCTAATCTAATTTATTTAAAAATATAGATTCTCCTTCCTATGTAAAAACTCTGGGAAATCCCTGTACTACATGCTAATTACCAAAAGCATATGTGCTTAATTTTATGAAATGGACAAATTGAAAGTAATGAAAATAAAAGGCTTCAGATGATTGTCAGATGATATAAAAGGGAAATATATTAACCTTTGTGAACTTAAATAAATAATAGCTAAATTTTATTGAGTGTTCATTATATGCCAAACATTTTGCTAAATGTTTTATGTGTGCTCTATTTTGTTTAATCTTCAAAATAACCCTTTAGGGTAGATACTAATATGGTCCCTTTTTACCAATAAGGAAACAATGGCTTAAAGAGTTAGTAATTGGTAGAGCTTGGAATCCAACTCACTGGTGTTACTAGAAGCTCTTCTCTTAGCCCCTTCACTACATTACCTCATAATTTAAAGTTCCTTAAGAATGTCTAAGTTTGTTTGTTTATTTTAATTTAAATTCAATTTAGGTAACATATACTGTATTATTAGTTTCAGGGGTAGAATTTAGTGATTGTCTAAGGTTTGTTTTTTTTTTAATCATAAACTTCTATTGGCTCCATTTTAAAAATCCTTTAATATGTGCAAATCACGTTCAACAAACAACAAATGAGCCATATGGCAATTGGACAGGTAGTTTTCCTATATTGGGATCTGCAGGCAATTCCTAATTTAGGAATTATTTTACCAGACACATACTAAGTATAATTCTTCTGATTCTCACCTTTTGTTACATACAAAGAAATTTATTTTAAAAATAGGACCAATGATATTTCTGAACAAAGGCTGTGAACGTTTGCACATTGTTTCAGTCTCCACTGCAAGCAAATAGCAACAAGAGATAAAATGTTTTAAGCAAAAATAAAAGGAAAAAATGACATAGGTTCAAAAACAAGATAATCCTCTCCATGGCAATATCTAGTAAAGTTGAACATGTTGCATCCCACAAGTTGGTTAATTCCACTTCTAGGTATATATTCTAGAGAAACATCTCCCAAGATACTGAGCAAGAATAAAACATAAACTCAACAGAAGGGCGTGGCTGAAGTTTGGGCTTGCTCTATCCAGGAAGTAGTCATTACTAGACACGGACATTCAGGGAAGTGCTAAAAAGGGTCTATGTGAGTTGAGAATCATTACTAGTTGTGATTAAAATGCCCGGGGCTGCATCAGGCTGCTGAACTCCTTCACCCCATAAAAGGATGGGCAAAGATAGGTTGCTGATCACCTGGGATTTTGGCTGTTAGTAAGCTGGGGAACTTGAGAACCTGAAGGTAAGTACCCAATCTCATGAGTAAGAACTGAACCAATCTGCCCGCACCTCAGTGATTATTCTACAACGTCCCAATATTACTGACAGTAGTACCACTTTGAAAGTCACCGGGGATCTGGTTCTGGAATTAGCATACCCATTAATGTCAAGAATAATAGAAAGATCTCTTACATGACTATTCTAAAGTGCACCTGTAGCTGTATATAATGCAATAGGACTAAAGAAAAGAAGTAAGAGGTACACGTCTGGAAAGAAAAAGACAAAAGAATCTTTACTTACAGACAATACCACTCTCCAAACAGGGATTCTATATGTAAATTATTAGACCTACTAGAGAATTCAGCAAATTTGTGAATACGAGATCAGCATCAAATATCACTAACATCCTTATATGGCATCAATAATTGATTGAAATATGTAATAGAAGAAAATCTCACTCATAATAACAATGAGGACTATACAAAACCCAAGAATAAATCTCACAACATCTTGAAGACATTTTGAAAGTTTTTAACAATATCGTTGCAGGAAATAAAAGACCTAATTAAATGAAGGCATGAATGGAAGGGGAGACTCAATAATTTGAAGATGGTAATTCTCTATGAATTCATCTACAAACTCAAAGCAATTCAATCAAAAGGCCAGTGTGCATTTCTGTAGAATTGGGCAATGCAATTAAAAAATTCATACAGAAGAGAAAAGATCCAAGAATTATGGAGCTAGGACTGAAGAAAAAGATAGGATGGGGAGGAAGGAGTCACTTTTCCTACCAGATATAAAGAGATGGAATAGAATGGAGAGGCCTAGGAATAAAAAATATGCATGGAAATCTCATATGAAGATGGTTTGCTAAATTAGGAAAGGTTGGATAATTTAATAAATGGTGCTGAATTAATAAGTTATTTGTATAAAAATGAAATTGAATCTCTTCCTCTTACATACAAAATTAAAGTAAAAATTAAAACTTTGAAACTTTGAAAAGAAAATATAGGAGAATATGACTAGAGTAAGGAAGACTTCATTAAACAAGATACAAAACACACAAACACAAGAAAAAGACAGATAAATATAATTACTTCAAAACTAGGAATGAGGATTGAAAAAAGACACTATACAATCAAAGTTATAAAAGAATCCATAGTCCAGAAGAAGGCAGTTACAATCTACATATGAAAAAAGGCTTGATATCCATAACTTGTACCGTTAATAAGAAAGTAATAGTTTAATAGAAAAATGGGCAAGGAAAGGAAGCTCGTATGGTCAATAATCATATACAGCCTCGATGAGATATACTATTACACCCCAATCAGACTGGCAAAAATAGAAAAATCTGACAGTAGTAAATGCTGGTAAGAATGTAGAGAATCAGGAACTTTCATACGATGTGTGTGGAAATTTTATAGTTTTCATATACTGTTAGTTGTCATAACCATTGTGGAAAGCAATTTGGCAATATTTAGTAAAGTTGGAGATATTCTCTCTGACAACCTAGTTAATTCCATTTCTAGGTATACTTTAGAGACAATCTCTCTTATGCATGTAAGGAGACATATAATAATGTTTATCACAGGACTGTTTCTAAAAGCAAAAACTGGAAACAACATAATTGGCCTTCAAAAGGAGTATTGACAAATACGTGTGGTATATTCATAATGCTAATCGCTAAAATGAGTGAGCTAGAATTATTTGTTTCAATATGAATAAGTCTCTAAAACATTATATTGCAGAGTAACAAATATCAGATGATATACTTACATAAAAAGCTTAAAACATGACAAAACAGGGCTATATAAATTCTCTATCGCTGTATGCATATGTAGTATATGTGTAGCATCAGTATAAATATATGCTTAGGAAAATAAACAAATTCACACTGATGCTTACCATCGGAGGAGAGAGGCCCTGGGTCTTCAAATGTGTTTGTAATATTTTACCACTTTGAAAAGTCTGAAGCAGATCTGGCGAAATAGTAAAACTTTCACAGAGCTGGGTTGTTAGTAAGATTTTTAAATTGAAAACATATAGCACTGATTACAAATATCAACATCACATAAAAGGATTTTCCTTTAAAAGCATGGCTTTATCTAAGTTCACACTTCGACTTCGAACTCGCAAAAAACTGATTTGTCTTCTAAAGGACAGTGCTTTCTCCATGCAAACTGCAGCAATGAATCCAAGCATTCAAGAGCTGTGGAAAATTTTTTGGGCAGTATGCTTTAATCAGCATCTCCTGCCAATGATTTTTCTTTTCTTTCACATTACAAAGAATGCCAGTAGAGCGAACGCAATCATGGAACTGCGCAATATTACTAGGGGCGAACCACAGAACCTGAGAACTGCCGGGGCTTTTTAAATACACATTTTAATTTTGAGCAAAAGAGTCCCTTGTTTCTGTGATGAATGTGATGTGGCATTTTCTGATTGGCAAGTGACCCATAGAAAGCACCCAGGGAATAATCATGTCACAGTCCAATTTCGTAATTAAGTGTAGTTTTGTTTGTGGCCTTAATTGCATTTGTTGGAAGCTGAGTCCTTGATTTCCCAATCACGTCTGTGTTTTTACTTGCCCTGTGTAAAAAATGAATAAGAGGAGGTACGTCTCCAAAGCAATCCAAATCTGGGAGATTTGTTTGGTAGGGATAGCAGCAGAATATTTATCTCATTATGTAGCTGCCGTCGTCCTCCCGGGAAAAAGCTGAGGCTTCGTATCATGTGGGCATTTTTACTATAACCGGGAATGTGTCCTGTCAGCTAAATGCTGCTCACCTGATACTTCTCCCTAAACTCTGGCACCTCCATGAATAAATGGGCTGCCTTAAGGGTCTAGCTCCTTGGTCCAGCATTATAGAGAGAGATGTTTCATCCTAGCACGACCGTCACTTTCGCTTTCCCTCCAGAATGACGGAAAGAGGTTTAAAAATATGAGAATGTATACGAAAGTGCTTTGTATGCTGGAAACTATTTTACAAGTGTCAGAAAACCATCCTGGATGTAGGGAAGCATCACATTTATGGAACTCCATGTCCCTTTCCTTTTAAAGGAAAAGGGATGCCTAGCGGCTACTGGCCCTTTGGAGCATGAGGTTTCCTTCAAGGAGAGGTGGCTGGAACGAAAGGGTATGGTATTCACCATGTCCAAGCAAGCCCCAATTTTCTCACGAGGATGAACTATCCCAAGCCCACAATCAGAGTCTGGCAAGCGGCAGGTTCCCAGTGTACCCGTGCTGATTCCGAAAGCATTATGCCGCGCTAACGAATGTGTGGGGACGGGTGGAGCGAGGAAGAGCCCGTCCGCAGCTGAGCAGGGCAGACTGGGTGCGGAGACAGCTTGGCTCCACCTGCAAACCGCTTTGTGTCCACTGTTCACAAGCAGCTCTGCGGACTGACGTCCTCCCCACCCCCACAGCTCCCCACCTCCACATCGGCCTTTCCGAAGCTCTTTTCTAAGAAGGAAGCAGATTGTTTTGAGCAAGAAGAGGAAAACAAGTGATACACAGCAGAACCTTCTGCCATACCATGGAAGATAGCGCAGCTGGAGGAAGATAGGTAATACTGGTTAAGCATTAAGTTGCCTGCGGCGGAGGAGGGACGGAGTCTAAGAGGAAACATTTGTTCACCTCTGTACCCTGTGAAGTGTGTTGTGATGCCATTTGACAAGCCAGTTCAATCATGTAAGTTCATTTACTTAATTAACTCCTCAAGAAGACCCGTTCTCGAAAGTGATGTCATTTTTCCTTAATTGAGACATAAATGAATGCATCAAGATTCAGAGGAGGCTGCCCTTCTGAAATGCTGGTACCTAACGGAACACAGGAAAGGCCCCCTGTAAGTCAAGGTGAAGACCACAGAATGTCCCCTGAGTGACGACAGGCTATTGTCGATGCACTCACTCTGAATGTCTTCTAGGACAATACCTTTGGACAATAGGAGGCGGTAGTAAATACTCATTTTCATTTCTCTGAGACTTATGTGGCCAAGGAATGAGCCATGGAATGTGTCTTACCTCCCCGCCCCTCCTTGGCCGATCCTCCTTCTAGAGCAGCACTCAGGTTGCTTCCCACCTGCCTCTACTCTTTCCTCCACCTGAGACCACCCTTCCTTGGACATTCCATTTTCAACATGTGAACAGGGACAGCACACAGTCAGACCAAAGCAACAACGTTGACAATTTATTTTCACTGGAAAGAAAAGATCATCTTAAAAGTCCATAATGATCTGTGATTCAACAGTCTTACACAATTCACAGCGCTCACCATAGCACATACCCGTTATACGCGAACAATGAATCATGGAACACTACATCAAAAACTAATGATGTAATGTATGGTGATTAACATAACATAATTAAAAAGAAGTCCACAATGATCATAACGGTTGTCATTGCCATTGTTGTTCATTGTAAGGGGACAATTAGAGATAATAAGTTGATTTAAGATAATTTAACAATTCACGTTTTCTTCATTTAGTAGAATATTAGTTAATAATATAAAATTGTTATCTCTTAGGAACAATGATAATAATGTATGGAATTTTTCTGACAAAAGGCAGTATTATATAAAAGAGCAGACTTCCTTATGAGCTGTGTCACCTGAGCAAGTTCTTAACCTGCTGGGCCTTAATTCCCTCAGTAGTATGATCAGGACAATAATAACACCTTCCTCATAAGGTTGTCAAACCATGTAAAACACTTGGGACAGCGTCTTGCTCATAAGTGCTCCATCAACATTATGCTATCTTCTTTAAAGGAGCATTAACTTTAAGTTTATTCATTTATTTTTAAAGATTTTATTTATTTATTCCAGAGAGAGAGAGAGCATGTGTAGGGGAAGGAGCAGAAGGAGAGGGAGAAGCAGGCCCCCCGCTGAGCAGGGAGCCCGATGCAGAGCTCGATCCCAGGGTCCTGGGATCATGACCTGAGCTGAAACCAATAGTTGGATGCTTAACTTATTGAGCCACCCAGGCACCCCTAACAAGTTTAGAAGTAAAAACAGAATCTATAGGAACATCGGCATCACATATGCCCGATATCTTTCTCTCATGGCAGTCAAGCCACTTTAGAAGCCAATGATTTCTGTGGGGTCTGAAGTTTGACATTTAATAATGTCAAGTGGCCTCTTATCAAAAGACTCTCCACGGTAACTGTCACTAGAATTTGCCCACATCTGGTAATACACATGAGCACTCCACTAGCAAATATATTTACAGAGAAAGCATGATACGTTGAATCTTTTCTTTCATCTAGGAAGACCACTTCTCTAGATTTGATCATTTTTAGTGAGAAACTACAGACATTCTTGTAGAGAGGTAAGGAAAATTTTTACAGGGTTGCAAATTCCTCAAGGAACAGAAATGGTATATTGCTTGAAATATAGTCAAAAGCTGATTTTGCCACAATTTGAACTTCATTGATATATTATAATACTGCATAAATATAAATATAAATAAATATATTTATTAATATATAATATAAATATAATATTTATAATAAATAATATAAATATATAACTATAAATATATTATAATACTGCCTAAAAGAGTTTTAAATACTCATCCTAGGCTCATCTATAGGCTTGACCCTATAGAAAAAGTAAGAAAATTTAGAAAGATACACAATTTTAAAAACAATTTTGTTCACATTTTTGTGTTTTTGATCTGTCAGCTTTTTCGATCCCCAAAATATTACTATCAAGAACTTTCCTTTTCCTTAGAAAAAAAGCAAAGAATGCTATGGGAGTAAATAAATAAAGTTGTCAATAGAAACAGCTAGAAATTCTAGAGAAGAAACCTGATTCATGATGCCAATTTTTAGTAGGGAATTTTTAAATATATTTTTTCCCTACAGTTTCCCCATATTACAAAATTACTTCTTCTATTTGGTGGACCTTCTGAAGAAATAATCTATGCATCTCTTCTTCTGTCCCCCCACCCATTCCCTTCCCCTTGGCCAGGGAGACGGCTGGAAGGAGCACAGTTTGGGAGGACAGCTAGGAACTATGGTACAGGTCCCACCCTCTAACTTCATGGCCTGATGCAATCACTCAGCCTGTAAACCTGGTTCCTCAACTTAAAATTAGGGGTGGAGAGTAATGATCTTCAGGAGCCCTTCCAAATGCTCACATTCTATAAACATAGTTTTTAGAAGATGTAATTAGCTGTTCTATGCCCGCTACCATAGGAATATTTGCCCTTGAAAGGTGTTTTTGTTTTTGTAACTGCATCTACCTGAGATGGAGCCCAGCCTACACAATGAGGAGGCCCCTCTTGTGGGTCTTCCTTTCTAAATACTCCCAGCTTCTTAGAATAATGGAGCATAATACCCCCCCATGAAAGCAGCAGCGCCTGAGGGCAGATACCTCATGGAAGGACAAAGAAGGATAAACAGCATTTTGATGTCAACAATTTGTTGTTTTTACAATTATTTTTATTTACAGAGTTTAATATTTTCAGCACAAAATTTCAGCCCAGCATAAGGTAGAAGCACTTGAACCTAAAAAGCTGCGTGATATTTACAAACCTCTAGAAGTGTGCCCCAGGGTGCTTTGGAAACTCCCAAGCTCCCGACACAGCCTCAGAGAACTAAGTGACCCGTTCAAGTCCCAGGCACAGTGAAGGAGAGAGCCTTCTGCCGTGACTCCTCTGTCCCTGCATTCCTCTAGCCTGGGGGACTGGGAACACCGAGGTTCTGTGATTTCTACCCTTTTTCTGTAACTGGACTCTCATTGGCTTCCCCTTGGTCATACCCATCTTGTACTCCAGCTCTAATGACATTATACCGATCTTGCCCTCAGGTGCTCTTCTGAATTCTAGCCGGCTCTGAGGTGTGTCCCTGTCCACCACATTTTCATAGCTTCCTGAAAAAAATGGTGTCAATTCCCAGGAGTTTGGGTAACTGTGCTTTTACCTTGGCAGTCAAACCGTTCAGCTATTGTAAGCCTCTCTCTGAGGCTTTGGTCTGAAGCTGTCTGATTCTTGATGTCTATGCTACTCTGTTAAAAGAGCATGAATCACAATGAGGGCAGCCCCACAAATTGTAGTGCGGGTATGAGATGCCGGGCTCCGTGTGAGGTCTGGGGGTACAGTAACAAGAAAGAAATTGTTCTTGTCTGAAGTTGCTAACAGTCTAGGCCAGCATTCTCTGTCTGTGGCCTCAAGGTCATCAGAGTCTCCTGAAAAGCCACATGTACTCCTGGCCTTTTCAACCATCAGTTCCGGAATTTGAGAGGTTTTGTTTGTTTTTGCCTGTGTCTGTTTAGCCTCTTTTCTTGAGAACATAGCACACACTGTCTGCTTACCAAACATAATTCAATGATCAATTGAGATTGGAGTTTTGTCTGACTTCATTGGAGAAGATCCCACTGTTTAATGAGGGCATGGTCATTTTCATTTCTTTTTAATCTGTCACCCTTTAAAAAAAAATACTCTGTACAGTAGACTTGCTTTACATTATTAAAATGTTGTAAGTCGTTTGATACATTGTCCCCAGATGGGAGATGCAAAAGAGGGTGTTTGCCTGCAATTCATCTTCCAAAACTTAACAGACAAGTTGGGTAGAAAAGAGCAACAGAGTCTTCCAATTCTCTGGATGTATTTATTTAATTCATCTGCTTGCAAAATATTTCTGTATCTCATTTTTAAAAATATTATCCCAGGAAGAGAGTGACGAAGAGAGTTATAAAATTACCATTTTATACATGAAGAAACTAAGGATTGGTGAGTCAGAGGGTCCCCTGGGAGGAACAGGTTTATCAGCAGTGGTGTCGAGCCCAGGGACAGGAACTCTGGCATGGGTAAGAAAGGTGTGACGGGTGTCTTTCCAGTTCTGCTTCTTGATCCTGCCCACTTTTTCCTTGTCCATCCCATGGGCTTAGTGATCTGAGTGGCCCTTTGTTTCCTGGGTCTGTCATCTAGACATCCAAACAGTAAGGCTCTTAATCATTTTTTCATCACATCTGCCAACTTCTACATGCAGCCCCAAGGGTACATTGATCATTAGGCCCTTCCCATTCCCTGAGAAGGTGGTCAGACCCAAGGGAGAGCTCCCAGAGATGCTCTGAAACTCTGTTCTCAACATTATTCTCAGGGACCTGAGGGATGGGGGACTCCATAGAACTTGGAGCTTCTGTGCCTCTAAGTGCAGGTAAACTCAGTAAAGCTCATCTACATCAAAGCCAGACAAAATTCTTACCTTCAGGAGAGAATCCAACAAGGCTCTGGGGCAGGGCAGTCCTAGATGGGCACAGTTACGTCCATCTCCCTTGAGCCTACCATTGACGTCAGCCCAGTGAGCTTACCAGCTACTGCCTCCTGAATGCTCAGCCCCTATCTATTGCCCCTTCATCCCTGGTTGCCATGGGGGAGGAGGAGGTGGAGAGGATAAGCCTAGAAACAGGTCTGATACTGACCAAAGGACACAGCTTCCAGAAAGAAAAAATAATTTGGATTGTGTATGGGAAGTAACAAAGCAAAAGAAGGATGAATTGATCTAATTATTACCTAAAATATCAGAGGATCTCACAAAAGGTTTCTTTGTTCATTGCTCACTTGGAGTTCAGGGACCCAAGAATAAATGACCAATATATCACAGTCTGACAGGGTCCAACCTACCATCTGATGAAAATGAGTATCTTTGCTCACAATGCTTGGACTGTTTAACATAGAAATGAACATATTTTGCTGTTAACATAAATCCTTTTCTTCATCTTACTTTGCCCTTTGTCATTGTGGGGGTGGAAAGTAGAAGCGGGAAAAGGATTCAGGACATTTAAAGGGAACAGGAGGTGAGGCAAACCATCCAGGATCTAGGCTGGCATCCTTCAGCTCCTAGATCCATTCAACAGAGGTCACCCTGTATTTCCTTTGCCTGCTCCCCAGGGCTGGGATAGGGACGGGATCCCATGTGGAAGCCAGTTAGGGGGTCCCTGCCACCCCGTGTAAGAAAATAAACCACAAATCAACAGCAGGAGATTTGCATTCAAGCAAGGAGATTCTTTGAATAGTTCCCAGTCCCGTTATGGAACCGAGTACTTCAAAACCAGATGATTTCGTTTGTGCTGATCTCTGGAGGAGAGGTAGGAGAAGACACGTGACTTACCACATTCTGAGGGATTTTCCAAAGCTTCTTTATCAACCATGCGTGTATACATGACTCTTTTTAAAAAGTCTGCAAACTCTTAAACAGTATGACAAAGGCAACATCAACACTGACCAGTAACTTCATCCTTTTAACCCACTAGACACTATACAGTGCAATTTTCCAAACATTTCTACCAAAGGAATTGCTTAAACATTGGGCAAATCTCCCAAAGAGCAAGGGTTGCTAGTTTTAGTGAGGCCCAAGTGTCCAGGATCTGGCTGGCTGTGTGTGAGCCTGGGTCTGTTTTTTCTTCTCTCCATTCCAAATATCTATCACTCCCAGGCACACAGCCCACTGCGTGTGGGAAGTACTTCAAGGGATCATGTTCTGTGATCATCCTCACCCTCACACCAATCTTTCCAAGGAATGGTAGCCAAGGAGATTTTAAAAAGCACCTCAGTGGAGAGACCACATAAACTCAACTCTCAAGGCAGATGGCCACCATAGTGAGAATTAGCTTCGCAAGGGCAGAAAATGCAAGACAGTCACACAGCTCCACAATCCTGTTGACTCGCTCCTATAAAGCCTTTAGGCCATGCCAGAATTACAGAGAGGAAGAGTTGGGTTTCTCTGCAGCTCTCCCTGGGAGTGCACTGTCAAAAGGGACCAGAGTCTTCTTAGGTTGAAATGGGTACTTAATTGAAAGATTGGATGGTAAGAAAGCCTAGAAGTAGAAAGGAAGCTACCATTTGGTGATGGTGCTACTAAGGTCGAGGTATCTAGAAAGTGTGATAGTGTGACAGGATTATGTTTCTTCACTGATTGCGGCCTGGTGAGTTGTGAGTAGGTCTCACACTTATTTTCCTATAGTGGTAGCTTGATAAGAGTGAAGAGGAAATGAATGGCAAAGAGTCCTACAATAGTAGTGGGTCCTAGAGGGCTCTCTGCTCTAAGCCACTCTTTAAAAAGACAAAACATAGTGGTGATTTTTGGTCAACTGCAAGTGTGCTGAATGTCACTGAATTGTACACTTAAAAAGGGTTAAAACGGTAAATGTTATGTTACGTACATCTTACCATAATAAAATAAAAACATGCAAGTATGTAGAAATGAGACCATCTCAGGCAAAGCATGAGATGTTTTAGAGACCAAATGAGAGAACCAGAGGGCTCCATTCAGTTTGACTTTGGGAGCTGGACCAGAAGCACAAAAGAGCTCATTCTGGAGCCACAGTAATTGTAGGAGATGAATACTTTTTTTTTTTTTTTTTTTTTTTTTTACTGATGTAAATCATCCCCTTTAGTTTTTGTTATGATAGAGATGGAAGGTAGAAGTAGGGCCTAGGATTCAGAGCCATCACTAGGGGGCAGATAGGGCTGCCAAGAAGATGTCTTCAAAAGAGTTCACCTGTTCTTTACTAAATTATAAAACAAAGGTAAATCCAAAGCTATTTCCTCTGCTTAGCAGGAGTTCCTTGGGTAGCCTTTATACTTGATTTTCTATTATTTCTATTATTCTATTATTCAAGGATGATTGCTATCTGGTAGACTGGGCTGGGTGAGAGACCAAGAAGCTTGTTCTGAGAGCAGGAATACCAGGAGACTGGACCCAGGTACAGCAAGTAAGCCTAGATAGACACATCACATGGGAGTCATGGGTCCAGAAAGCAGGGCCATGGATATCAGGAAAGGGGCCATAACTGAGGCAGGAAAGTCACAGTGAAACAGGGTTCCCAAACCAAGACCTGTTGCCCAGGAAAGGGTCGAGAACATCAGTCCAACTTACTGAGAAGGCAATTCTCAAGTCCTGGAAAAACTGTAAAGGATATTGAGAGTTAAGAGAAACTTGGACAAAGGAAGTATCCTCAAAAAATTAAAAATAGAGCTACCCAATGACCCAGCAATTGCACTACTGGGTATTTACCCCAAAGACACAGATGTAGTGAAAAGAAGGGCCCATATGCACCCCAATGTTCATAGCAGCAATGTCCGCAATAGTCAAACTGTGGAAAGAGCTGAGATGCCCTTCAACAGACGAATGGATAAAGAAGATGTGGTCCATATATACAATGGAATATTATTCAGCCATCAGAAAGGATGAAAACCCAACTTTTACATCAACATGGATGGGACTGGAGGAGATTATGCTAAGTGAAATAAGTCAAGCAGAGAAAGTCAATTATCATAGGGTTTCACTTATTTGTGGAACATGAGGAATAGCATGGAGGACATTAGGAGAAGGAAGGGAAAAATGAAGGGGGGGAAATCGGAGGGGGGAGAGGAACCATGAGAGACTATGGACTTCGAGAAACAAACCGAGGGTTTTAGAGGGGGGTTGGGTGGGGGATGGGTTAGCCTGGTGATGGAGGGCACGTACTGCATGGAGCACTGGGTGTTATATGAAAACAATGAATCATGGATCACTACATCAAAAACTAATGATGTATTGTATGGTGACTAACATAACATAATGAAATAAAGTAAAATTAAGGAAGTATATGTGCTAGTTAATAGTAGCAAAGATTACATCCATATATGGAGCAATAACTACGTGCCATGCAAAGTACTGAGCAAGACACAATTATTCTATTTAATCTTCAAAGCACTTCAGTGAAGGTATCACTGCTCCTATTTTGCACATAAGAAAACAGGTTCAGGTTAAGAGAAGATACAGTTTGACTGGTAGGACCTCTCATAGTTTTATTTGAGGGAGAAGCAACCTTATCCTATCCTTCTTAGTGATTTTCAATGGGTGGCAAGAGTGAGACCACTTCAGCATTTTGACCTGGACCATCCTTTCCTATATAAGACGATTCCATCATTACAGGATATTTAACATCCATGGTTTCCATTCATTAGATGCCTATGGATTCCTATCCCTACATTGTCAATTATGTCACCAGTGAATAGAAACAGTCTTACTTCTTTTCAAATGTATATGAATTTTCTTTTCTTTTGTTTGTTTTGTTTTGTTTTTGTTTTGCTCTGTTTTGTTTTTGTTTTATTGCAATAACCAGAGCCTCTAATACAAAGTTGTTTAGAAATAATGAGAGGGAACCTTCTTGCTTTGTTACTGATCTTAAAGGGAAAGCATTCAGTCTTTTACTATAAAGTATGATGTCAGCTGCAAATTTTTTAGATGCCCATTTATCAGGTTGAGAATGTCTTCTTCTATACTTAGTTTGCTGAGAGTTTTTTAGTCATAAATGGGAGTTAAATTTTATCAAAGCTTTTTCTGCATCTGTTAAGATAATTGTGTGGTTTTCTGTTTTAGTCTGTTTACATGGTACATTACACTGATTGTAAAGTTAAACCAAAGTTGTGTTCCTAGGATAAACCCCACTGATCATAATGTATTATTATTTTTTTTATATATGGCTAGACTTAGTATGTTAAATTTTCATAAGAAATTTTGAGTCTATATTCGTAAAAGAGATTAGTTTTCTTTTAGTGTATACCTCTGGTTTTTGTATCATAGTAGTGATATTCATAAAATGTTTCTTCCTCTTTTTACTTCTCAAAGAGTTTAAATATAAATCTGGCATTATTTCGTCCTTTAATATTTGATAAGATTCACCAGCTTAGCATGTGGGCATGAAGTTTTCTTTTTGGAATGTTTTTAAGCTATATAATTTAATTCTTTTAGTTATGTCAAACTAGTGAAGCATATCTATTTCTTTTAAATAGAGCCTTAGTAGTTTGTTCCTTCTTTCAAGAAATTTGTCCATTTCATCTAACTTATTCAATTTATTTGGTTTAAGCTGTTAATAACATTTCTTTAATATTAATGCCTGTAGGATTTGTAGTGATGTCTACTCTCTCATTCTTGACATTGGTAATTATTCTCTCTCTCTCTTTCTTTTTCCCTTGAACAATGTGAATAAAGCAGAGTTTCTCAAACTTGGTGCTATTGACATTTTGGGTCAAATAATTCTCTGTTGTGCGGAGCTGTCTTGTGCATAGTAGAGTTTGAACAGCATCCCTGGCATTTACCCACTAGATGCTAGTAGCAACGACACCCCTCCCAATCCTGTTGATCGAAGATGTCTCCAGACGTTGCAAAATGTCCCCTGGTGTGAGGAATCACCACTGGGCTACAAGTTTGTAGACTTTTGTCACATTAATTTTTAAAAATATATATTCTGGTTTTTTATTCCATTGTTTTCTGCTCTTTATAATTACCTTCCTCTTATTTACTCCGGGTTTCATTTTTTCCAGCTTCATTAGTTTAAGATCTTCCTTTTTTTACTAATATAAGCATTTAATGCTATATATTTCTCTCGGCACTGCTTTAGCTGTGTCTTATAAATCTTGTATGTTATGTTTTTTTGTTTTCATACAGTTCACATTGTTTTATAATTTCTTCTTGGATTTCTTTAACCTGGGGGTCTTAGTCTGTTCTGGTTGCAACAAAACACCATAGACTTGGTGTCTTATAAACAACAATATTTTTTTCTCACAGTTCTGGGTGCTGGAAGTCCAAGATGAGGGAGCAAGCATTGCCGTGTTCCTCTGATGAAGGCCCTCTACTACCAACTCTCTGTGTCCTCCCAGGGCTGAAGGAGCTAGAGATCTTTCTGGAATTTTTTCTAAGGGCACTAGTCCCTTCATGAGGACACTGCCCTCATGACCTGATCACCTCCCAAAGCTCCACCTCCTAATACTATCACATTGGGTATTAGGTTTTCAACATATGAATTTTAAGGCAACACGAACATTCAGACCATAGCACAGAGGTTATTTTCAAATATTTGGAAACAATGACCAATACCTTCCTGTTATTGATTTTTAGTTTAAATTCATTGTGACAGCCATATTTTTTATTATTTCAATTTTTAAAAAGTTCTTGAGACTTGTTTTTATCCCAGAATATATAGTCTATTTTAGTGAGTGCTCCATGTGCACTTGAAAAAAATGTGTATTCTGCTGGTGTTTGGTGGAATGTTCTTCAAAAGCCCTGTCAGTTTGGTTGTATTCTTAAAGTCTTCTGTAATGCTACAAATTTTCTATGTATTTGTTCTATTAATTAACAAGAGAGAATTGTTATAATCTCTGTATAATTGTGGACTCATCTATATCCCTTTCTAGTTCTACCAATTTTTGGTTCATGTATTTTAAATTTCTGTTATTATGTACATACACATTTGTAACTTACCATCTTGATGAATTTACCTTACTAAGCATTATGATCTTTATCTTGATAATAGTTTTCATTCTGAAGAAGTCTACTTTGTTAGATATGACTACAGCCACTATAGTTTTCTTATAATTAGGTTTGTATTTTATAGCTTTTCTCCATCTCTTTACTTTTAAACTATGTGTAATTTTATATTTTCAGTGGGTTTCTTACAGACAGCATATGGTTGGGTCATGCTTTTTTAAAAATCAAAACTGACAATCTGTGCCTTTTAATTGGAGTGTTTGGGACATTGACATTAAATGTAATTATTAATATAATTGGTTTTAAATCTACCATCTTGCTATCTTTTTCTGCTCCTGCCACCATCTTATTCATTTCTGGTTTGTTTCTATTGGTCAATTTTTCTCCTGCTTGTGGGTCATATTTTCCTTTTTTCATCCTTGCCTGTTTTTGATTGGCTTCTGGACACTGAATCCGAAGGATTTTACAATGTAGGAAGCTAGAATTTGTCATATTCCTTTAAGTAGGATCAAAATTTGTTCTAGTGTGCAGATAAGTTACTTGAGATAAGTTTGATCATTTTGAGACTTACTTTTAGATTGTCTTGGAGTACACAGACAGCAGCCTTTACTCTGGGCTGAATTTATCTCCACTATTTTGGTAATGCCTTTCTGAGGACTCTAAACAATGCCTTTTACATTATGATGTCTCTCCACTCTGGCTGTTGGGAATATTCTTAGCCTTCTTTGAGCTGCAGGAATTGTCTAGCTTACTGCTTCAAATGTTCTTTCCTCCACCTTGAGAGTAATTTCAAACTCTCACTCATGTGCAGATTAGGGTTTAGCCAGAGATTCAAAAAGATTCCTCTGCAGAGTTCATTCTGTGTTGGGGGAGGATAGAGGCTGGGTGGGTAATGTGTGTCTAGCAACTTCCTGATGATACTTTTCCCCCCAAAATTCCACCTGACTTGTCCTTTCTGAAATCCAATCTCCAATCTCTCTCTCCTGAACTCAGTGAAACCAAAAGGTTCTTTTTTGGTTCCCCTGCCTGCCATGGTCCTGGCCCTCAAAACTCCCTTTGGCCATGAACTGAGGCAGTTGTAGAATCCACCTTATTGTGTTTCCGTTCTTTCAGAAATCACAATTCTGCACTGCCTGATTTACAAATGTTTGAAAACTGTTATTTCATATATTTAGACCAGTTTTCTAGTTGTTTAAAGCAAGAAGGTAAATCCAGGGCCTGTTACTGTATTATGACTGAATGTGGAAATCTGCCACCTTCATTTTTACAGGTTATTTTCATTAAATGTACAGTTATGGTGGTGATTTTTTTTCTTTCTGATTTTAAAGATGTCTTTTTACTGTCTTCTAAATTCTGTTGTTTCAGATGAGAAAATAGTGCACATTTGTATTATTGTTCCCTTGCGCGTAGTATGAAAATTTTCTTGGGCTGCTTTCAAAATGTCTTTATCTTTGATTTCAGGCAGTTTGATTATGATATTTGTAGACAAACTTTTCTTTGTATTTATCTTGTTCATGGTTTGCTGAGCATCTTGAGTTGTAAATTTATGTTGTTCCCTAAATTGGCAGAGATTTTAGTCATTATTTCTTCTAATTTTTCTACTGCCCCAATCTCTCTCCTTTATTTCTGAGATTCTAAGTTCATGCATGTTAGACCTTTTGATATTGTCCAATAGGTAACTGAGGCTTTGCACATTTTTCTGCAATTTTTTTTCCTCTCTGTTCCCAGATGGTCTACTTTATATGAAACTTTCTTCAAATTCACTAGCACTTTCTTCTGTTATCTCCAATCTCCTGTTTCGCCTATCCAGTGGATATTTTATTTCAGATATTAATGTTTCAATTCTATGATTTTAATTGTTACTAACATTTTTTATTTCTCCTCTGACATTCTCTATTTATTCATTTACTTTAACATATTTTCCTTTATGGCATTAAGCACAGTTAGAAAGCTGCTTTAAAGTCTTTTTAAATTTCAACATCTAGGTCATCTTTGGGTTTGGCTTCATTGGTTGACTTTATTTGAGCACTGGTCACATGTTCTTATTTTTTCACGTGTCTACTAATTTTCAATTATATCCCAGACATTTCAAATGATATGTTGTGGAGGTTTCAGATTCCCATAGTCCTTCTTTAGAATATTGAATTTTGCTTTATCAGGCAATTTTCTCGACTTCACTCAAACTATAAATTCTCTCTTCTTCCCTATTGTGAGAAGCAGCAGAAATCTAGTTTATTTCTTTTAGCCTTTGTTGGGCTGCTTGGGGCCTGCCTTATGCATGTGTAGTTCAGGGATCAGTCAGGGATTTGAGCAAAACTTTAATATACAAAATACAGGGCTCCTCCTCCAGGTTTCTCCTTTCTGAGATTTCCTCTTCAATTTCTAGCTGCTGCAGTGCCCCTGAAATTTGTCCTCTGATTCTTCATGCCAGTAGGACAATGGATTTTCTGGCCAAATTTTAGCCACCCCATCTGGCCTGGACTTGGGTCTGTTTTCAGGAAAAAAGTTAAGGAAAAAATGAGAAACTTATCCCATGATATTTCTTCCTTCTGCTGTCAAGTTTCTGCCTGCTTTTGTTTGCTCTCCAGTGCCTTCGTGTAGTTGTTATATTGTTTCTACAGTTCATAGTTATTGGAAGGATACTTGGTCCAATAGGAGCTATCCTTCCAGTATCATAAACTAGAATCCCATTGCTCTGGCTTGGATTCTTTTTTTTTTTTTAATGCTTTTAATATACAAATACAAAGCCTTATACTTGTCCATCATAAACAATTTTTCTGTTCATTCTCACAGGTAAATCCAATCTTTCATAAACCCATCTATTCTTACCTCAGCTACCCAAAATGATATTATCACCCCAAGTACAAATATTTTGCTGTGTTGTCGCTTTTCCAAATCATTTATTAATTCATTAAGTCCTTACAGAACTCTTCTATTTACTGATTTCTATTCAGAAAAACATTCGTTTATCTACACCCTTTGTTCCTGTCTCTAAATTTTACACAAGATAAAAAAGCCTCTTCAGGGGTGCCTGGGTGGCTCAGTTGGTTAAGCGTCTGCCTTCGGTTTGGGTCATGATCTCAGGGTCCTGGGATTGAGCTCCACATTGGGCTCCCTGCTCGCTGGGGAGCCTGCTTCTCCCTCTCCCTCTGCCCCTCCTCCCTGCTTGTGCTCTCTCTCTCTCTCTCAAATGAATAAATAAAATCTTAAAAAAAAACAAAACTAAAAAACAAATAGCCTCTTCACTACACCATGACCAGATTTTGAAAGCAGCTTGTGTGGAATTTTGTTAAAAGGTCTTTTGAAATTCTCATTAGATTGTATCAAATCATGCCTTTTTAGCTCTTTAAGGATGCAAGTAAATGATTAACAATTTTTTTAAATGTTCCTTTGGAGGACCCATGTTGCCTTGTAGGTTATTTTAAGAGTTTGATAGTCCAATCCTTTATTAATTATAACCTAATATCAGTTTATCTGGGTTGGAAATACATATAATAATTTAAAGCCCTTGGATTCTCCCTGGATTTTTTTAACTAAGACTACATTTGTAATCCTCTAGTCTTCTGGCATGGGAGTCATAACATGTCAAACTTTACATTTTGGCCACCCATCCTTGCTGTGATACCTCAGTTACTCTAAGAGTGTGATCTGATTTTAGTGATTTAAACTAAATTTATTTTGCTAATAACAACAACTAATATTTATTGTGCATGTATTACATGCCAGACAATGTTCTAAGTGTATGATCTCATTTTCTTCTCCAGTAACCCTATAAATTGACTATCTTCCCATTTAGAGATATAAATCTATTGGAACACATCTGTTCCAACACCACAATGGTGGTATTGACCACCATTTGGTCTAAGGCTTCCAGTTTTTTTCAACGTGGAGGAAATTTTGGAACTGTACGTCTTCTTTTCCAGTATACTTTCAAAACACAAGCTTTCGTGATGCATTGTTTAAGCTAGCTCTGTAAGGATAATATAAGTTCCCTCCAGGGCAGAGAGGACTTTAAATAGTAGAAGAAATGGCAAACACAAGAGGTTGTCAATCAAAAAAGTACAAGTGCTGAAGCTGCCAGTAGAAATAGACTAGCATGTTGTAGGATAATAAATCACATTTTATTACTCTTAGAGCCTCATTCTTCCATTAATGTTTGAATAAAACAGTCATGTTTTATAATGTTTTCTTTTGTGTGTGTTTTCCTTACTCAATTTACCTGCCCCCAAAGTCTGTCTCTTTCTTTCCCCATTTGGGGCTATAGTTTTTCTTTCTCTGTCATTCAGTTTGAGGCATTCCCTTGGGCTTCTTCTCACTCTTAGGAGATCTTCTCATTTTTTTAAACTTCATTTTTGTTGAAAGATCCCTCTATCATTGTCTCTAAAAAAAAAGGTTTTATTTTTCCATTCTTCACTTTTCATATTGCTTAGCCAACTGAGACTCCTTTTCATTCTTTGTATTTTTAATTGCCATCTTCCGCCCACAGCGCTCTTTCTCCGTTCCCCTCATAATTTTCTTTTCTTTTCACAATTTATTTTTAATGTCCACAACTAACTAGCTTGTTTAATTGCCCCAGCATTTATAATTTCTCCATAGTGGCATCCTTTTCCTTTTTTCTTTCCTTAAACTTGTCTTCCAGCACTCACTCTGGTAATGCACTGAGTTGAAACAAGAATTCATTGCTTTCCACTACTTCAGTCATTGCCCTGCTTTTCAAAAACAGGTCCTTCAAATTACCTACTCTATTTTATTTTCAGACTATAATCTTCCCTTCAGCGTGGGTAAAAATGTGACAGGCATAGCTAGAAGATATAGTTAGAAGCTGCCTACATCAATCACATAGAATATCTGTAACAAAAGCACATCTGAACGTAAGGATGGGAGTGCAGGTGCTTGTACTAATGAAAGCAACGTATCTATGTGTTAGGAGGGAGTGGAAAATGGTTCTCTTAATCAAGGATACGAAAAATGAGGTGGAGTTGTTTTTGTTCTCAGTGTCCTGAAGTTATAATCCATTGAGAACAAAATCAATGTTGAAAAACATTGTTTAAAAAATGTGGGGTTTTTTTTTAGAAAAAAAATTGTATTTTAGAGTCTTACTGCTTTCCTTTGGAGGTAGCATTTTACACTACCTTGTATTTGTTTGGTTCTTATTTCCAAAGTGTTTTTAAGATTATCTCAGTTAATTCTGGTAATTACTCTGAGAGAAAAGGACTGCAGGGATAAGCATGGAATTTCAGTTGTCTGACATGTAACTATTTAATAATAAACAAGGATTGAAATGTATGCCTATTGCGTTGTGTATTTTCTTTTTTTTTTTTTAAGATTTTATTTATTTGACAGAGAGAGACACAGCGAGAGAGGGAACACAAGCAGGGGGAGTGGGAGAGGGAGAAGCAGGCTTCCCGCCGAGCAGGGAGCCGGTGCGGGGCTCGATCCCAGGACCCTGGGATCATGACCTGAGCCGAAGGCAGCCGCTTAAGGACTGAGCCACCCAGGTGCCCCAGCGTTGTGTACTTTCTCAGCTTTCATTTCTCTGCCACTGTCCCCACCCTACTTTGGCACCTCCTGGTTCTATACTCCTGTTTTTCTCTCCTTTTATAATTCCTAAGATCTTTCACATGTGTTGCTAGGAGAGCTAGGATGACTTGTAACTGAGGGAGAAGAAAGTAGTCATCATTTCCCTATACTCAAATGAAGTTGACCATATATATACTCTATGTGTTTAAACCTCATCTGATAATTATTCAAGTTCAAAGCTAATTCCTTTCCCAGAAGGGTTCCTTAAAAAAAAAAAAAATTCAGCCGAGAGAAAGGACAGAAGAATCAAGGGTGGAAATGATAGGGAAGACAGTTTAGTAGAGAGGAAGACTAAGAGCCCCACGCGGGTAGGAGGCTGAGGGATAGAAAACGTTTTCACCATCTTTCTTGTTTTTACCTCCATGGCCTCTTGTAGTGTCAGTGACAGCTGTGACCCTCCCCCAGGATCTAGACTATCCAGGAGTCCAAAGTGTACTTCCCTTTGCTTCTTCGTGGGGGGAGCAACACCTGAATGTTCCCAAAGGCTTCTTTTCTTTATCACAAGCATTCGAAAATTCTCTCGAAGTGCTTGCAAGGCAGTCTGGTTTTTATCCCCTGCTTTGTTTACTTTCTACAAAGCCTCAAAGGACTGAGACCCTGTGTTTTCATGAAAATACAATCCATTTTTCCCTACCATTTTCAGGTTTGTGCCCAAGGTTACCCATTTCACAGCTCACGTTTAGCTTCCACTGGACCTGGTATAGGGTTGACATGGTATAAGGAAGCTCTGGGCTTACCCCCAGGTAAAGCAGGCCCAATTCTGTTGTAGACCATAATGCTGCTGAGCTTCCTCTAAGTCTTTTATCATCTGGTAGGCTTCCTCACTAAAAACTTCATTTGCAAGCATTTGCTTTATCAGCCTCTGGTGAGGGGTGGGGGGTGGGGGTGAGGGTGAGGCAGTGTGGGAAGTAGGTAGGAATAGAGGCACAACTGAGCATATATACCCTCTGTCTACCTAATTCTGCAAAAAATGTGATAACCCCATTGCACTAATAAATAGGAGAAGCCAGCTGGATAGCCAAGTCTCTGTGGTCTGTGGTCACAATTCTTGGTCCAATCTAAGTTGATGAAAACTTCTCTTAAAAAATACTTGGTTTTAAAACTAACTTGAATACCAAATCTGGTGTGAAATAGATCTTATCCTGTTTCCCTGCCATCAGTCACTTTTCAGATTTCATCCTGGAATACAAACACGCTCGATAAATTTAGTCTGTCCACAGAGGAGCACTATATGTTTTTAATGACCAATAACACTTTATCAGGAGAAATCTATTTTCCACGTCTGTAGCCCAGTAAGTGGCTGAGTGAGCTGCCTTTTCCATAGCCACAACTCTTGCTGATGCTTTTCCAAAGAACCACATAAAACAAGAAAAATATGTTGTGAACGTTATTGAAAATAAACTGGTTTTTGAGACAATGAAAACATTTTATTTATTTAGATTAAAGCAGATTGGCAGTGGCCTGTTTTTAAACCATGTTGTCTATGAAGTCGAAGCAATGCATTCATCTTGATTTCTCATGTCCATTGTCCCTGTTTTAAAACAACTTCAACAACTCTCTGTTATTTGCTTGTTTAACTTCGAATCTGTTTGGGCCTAAAATTAACCATGTGCATTGAAATGCCATCACTTACACATAGCCAGCAGCCTCCTTTAGCCAAGCCACTTGACTTGGCAGAGTATTCAGAGCTCAGAAGACGAGAGATTCTCTTTGATAATGAAGCCATGGTGCATTCTGGGATTTGGTAAGGGGAAGAAAGTATTTGCTAGGATCAAAGCTAAAATTGAGAAACTTCTCATGAAGGAGTTAGAAGTCAGGCTGTGTGGTACATCCCATAAGTCCAGCGTGTATGTACATCCCATAATCTCCAGAATCAGCCTGACAATGAACAAGGAAGAAATGAATGATTCACACAGGTTCCAAGTGGTTTTTTTTTTTTTTTTTAAAGATTTTATTTATTTATTTGAGAGAGAGAGAATGAGAGAGAGAGCATGAGATGGGGGAGGGTCAGAGGGAGAAGCAGACTCCCCGCCGAGCAGGGAGCCTGATGCGGGACTTGATCCCGGGACTCCAGGATCATGACCTGAGCCGAAGGCAGTCGCCCAACCAACTGAGCCACCCAGGCGCCCCCCAAGTGGTTTTGTAACCTGATACGATCATTTCTAAAATCATTCTCCACCTCTACAAGTCTGAGATGTGTGAAAAGGCATACGAAAATATCTTCGAGATAAAAACTTAGCACTATTTTTTTTTATATACTAAACTGATGAGGGGCACCTGGGTGGTGCAGTTGGTTAAGCTTCGGACTCTTGGTTTCAGCTCAGGTCGTGATCTCTGGGTCCTGGGATGGAGCCAGGAATTGGGCTCTGCACTCAGCTTGGAGTCCGCTTAAGACTGTCTCTCTCTCTCCCTCTGTCAGCTTTGCAACTGGCACAAAATTTAAAAGTGTTCTAAATATCTATCTAGATATCTAAATATCTAAGTATTCTAAATATACTCCAAAATAAGTGACTACATAAGAAACACTGTACCTCAGAAATGAAGATGGAAGCATTTATGTGGGCCCCATCATCAGGGATGTGCAGATATATTTTCTAGGTGTCCCTTGGGTTGTACATATCGGCGCCATTGTTCATTTATAATTATTTCTAATTAAGTAATTATAAGCAGCACTCACACACACGTTTTTCTTTTCTTTTTGGAAAAGATCATCAAATCTCATATAATTAGATGATGAAGAATTTAATTTACATAGTATTTCCTAAAGAAATCTGGTCTTTTTCTTTTACAAAATGCATTTAAATCATATTGAATATCGATAAATGGAATGAGGTGGAGAAATCACGGTTCTCAACAGGCGTACATGAAAAATCCAAACGACCTTTATAAGAAAGGCATTGTTAGAAACCTGGAAATGAAAGGAAAACTAAAAGAATCTTTCATCTTTCAGCTCTTGTTTTGAAAGAATAAGAAACTGCTTTGAAATTCAAATATCTTATTCTTAAAAACCCAAAGCATTTTCAATAAGGAAATAATTTTCAACTTTTTATTAAATAAGAATCGTAGGAGTGGTGTTTAAATTATGTAAAATTCTGGATTAGTGGAGTACAAATTAAAGAGGAATTACAGTAAAATAAAAACAGATTGTACAAGCTTAGTTTTAGAGGTACTTCAAAACTTCAGCCACAAAGCAGGATTTTGGAACACGCTGCGATTCTTGACTGTGTGGGTAGCGGCTGTCTCCTGAGTTTGGAAGGGGCTAAATGCCTGAGTTGCCAGGGTTTCTTTTCTCATAGTATACCATATTGCAATGGCTTTGCAATCTTTCTCCAGAATTCAGTGTGAGAGGAAGACAAATTGGAACTTCAGAGCAAAAGTGAACAGCTGAGCTTTCGTCATGGGAGAAAGGGAAGATCTATAACTGGACACATATGATAGTCATTTACTTTGTTATTAATGCTTTTGAACCTGAGTGCATCTAGCATTACAGATATCACACAAGGAAGAGGCCATTGTTTTGGCTGAACTGAGCTCAGAGAAAGAATCCAAGGATCTCTCTGGTGGACCTGAATACTCTGGGCAAGTTTTTCCCATCACTCTTTTTTTATTGCCACTTGGCCCCATTTGTTATTTCTGTTATGGGCTACATATATTCACTGATTCATAGAGGCTCATATTGTGGATTTGAGGGGAAATAACACCTCAGAGCCTAGTTGGAGCTCTAACTTAACTGAAAAATAGGGTAGGAGTCATGTGGATAGAGATCAAAAGATCTGAGTTAGTAATAATAAAGCTATTTGTTCAATAGTGTTTAGGTGTAGCCAAAAATGAACTTAATCACATTTTCTGAATTAAACATTCACCCCAGAACATAAGCTTTCTGTAGTCAGGCATCTCCTCAAAAAGAAAGTAGAAGCCCAATTTTGCTCCCAAATTCATCCATCACCATAAATGGTAAAGGAGACCTCAGGAGTATTACTTTACTGTGGTGGTTTTCAAATGTGTTCCAGGACCTGGGGACTCCACATACATTTTCAGGAACCCACAAGGCTCCTTTTACTTATTAAAATACATTCATGTTTTTCCATGAATCATTAGCTTATTGTTTTGTTTTTGGTTTCTAATAGTTTGTTGTTTTTAATGAAGAGTTTTTCATTGTATGGAGGCACCACAGTTTCTTTATTCATTCACCCACTGAGAGACATCTGGGTCGATTCCAGGTTTGGGCAGTTATGAAGAAACTCCTATGAACAATCACATATGGGTTTTTGTATAAGCCCAGTTTAACATTTTTTTTCTTCTTTGCATCATGCATTGGTGATGTATTTAAAACTCTTGGTCAAACCCAATGTCACACAAATTTTTTTCCTATGTTTTCTTCTACAGGTTCTAGAATTTGGGATTTTAGATTATGTCTACAGTCTAGTTTAAGTTCCTTTTTACATAAGGTATTAATTAGAAGTCAGTCTGGCCCTTTTTCATGATAGGAATGGGAGTATGTTTCTTGCAGTTGATTATATTTTACTGTGAAAACAGAAGTCTATTAAATTGGGGTTTTTTGCCCAGGAAAATACAGTTATTTTCCTTTCTTACCACTTGCTTGGGGTTTTCTAAAAAATTTTATTGAGACAACTTTGACATATGAAAATTAAATATATTTAAGGTATACAAACTGATGTTTTGATATATATGCATTGTGAAGTGATCACCACAGTAAAACTAAATAACTTATCCACCATCTCTAGATCTCATTACGCATATGTGTGTTTAGAAGATTTAACTTAAGATCCATAAATTTTTGTTGTTTATGTTAGTAGGCAATAGGTATAATATTTTTATATTCAAATAACAAACATTTTTAAAATCATTCATTTTTAATTTTTTAAAAAGATTTTATTTATTTATTTGAGAGAGAGAGAAAGCACAGGAGTTGGGGGAGGAGCAGAGGGAGAGGGAGAAGCAGACTCACTGCTGAGGCTGAGTAGAGAGCCTGGTGGGCTGAATGCTTAAACGACTGAGCCACCCAGGCCTCACTCATTCATTTTTTTTTTTTTTAATTTTATTTATTTATTTGACAGAGAGACACAGTGAGAGAGGGAACACAAGCAGGGGCAGTGGGAGAGGGAGAAGCAGACTCCCCGCTGAGCCAGGAGCCTGATGCAGGGCTCGATCCCAGGACCCTGGGATCATGACCTGGGCAGAAGGCAGATGCTTAATGGCTGAGCCACCCAGGCGCCCCACCCTCATTCATTTTTAATTTCTAATGGGTGTGACTTCATTTCTTTCCAGGTTGAAGTAACAGGATATATATAACCTCCTACATTAAACAATTAAAAAAGAAAGACAGAACATATGAAACAATGGTTTTAGACATTGGATAGCATGTAACACATGACTGTGACCGAAAGGGAGGGGAAAACAACAAAGAGAGTCCAACAGTTGTTGCCCCAGCTCACTTCCTCCAACATTTCCAGGCTTGCAGGCAGAGAGGAAGAAACCTACATGAAGTGTAGCGGTATTTTGGAGTTGAGGAAATGCAGCTGGGAGTGTAGGAAGGCCAGGCAACTAGAGTTCACAGGGAAGAGTAGCAGAGAGAGAGCCGCACACAGACCAAGCGTCGGAAATGTGCAGAGAGTCCCCTCATGTGTTCAGTGGGGTGCTGAGGAGCACATGCATGAAAGGAAACTACCTAACGCTGGGAAAGAACTAACTGAAAGGAACACCCAGGACAAATGGCTCACTCGTGGCCAGGAAAGCTTGGGTTCCCACGTGTCAGAGTGGAAAAAACCGTATAATATGTAAGGCCCTGGGTAGAGTACTCAGAAGTGCATGGCCTCAGTAGGGAGGTGGTGAAATTAGTCCCACTAAACAAAGCTAAAAAGTGGACCTCAAAAGGGTCAAACTATTAATAAGCAACTTTGTCTCAAAATAAAGCTCAAAACATTTTAAGATGTATCAGAATATCCAGCACCCAAAAAGGTAAAATTCAAAATTTTTGCACCTAATAATAAATGACTGGGCATGCAGTGAATCAGGATAATCTGACCCATCTTGGGAATGACAGTGTATTTCTCATTAGAAATAATGCAACTTAGAATTCTATACTGAGAGAAAATATCTTTTTAAAATAAGGGCAGAATAAAGACTTTCTCAGATATACAAGACCTGAAAATATTCATCTTCAGCACACCTGCATTGGAGGAAACTCTAAAGTCCTTCAGGCAGAGGGAAAATAATACCAGAGGGAAATATGGATCTATATGGAAGAGTGAATAGCACTGGAAACAGCAAATATGTGGGTATAATATATATATATATATTTTTTTTTTTTTTCAAAACTTCAACATCATGTTAAGGTAAAAATAATGACAATGCATGGTGGGATTTGTAACAAAGAGAAAATTAAAATGCCTGAGGTGGGGGATGGGTGGTACAGATATGGGGGCTCAAGAGTACACTTACCCTGATGAGCACGGGGTAATGTACAGAATTGTTGAATCATTATACTAGACACCTGAAACTAATATAACACTGTATGTTCATTATAACTCAGTAAAAAAAATTTTTTTAACTTCTAAAGCTAACCTATGGTTAATAGTAGCTTGTTTCATGAAGTAGTAAACTAACTGAACCTGGAATATTCAAATAAGGGCTACAGGAAAAATGTATCAAATAGTTATTTAGCACATGGAGTATAGAGCACCTAGTGCTAATATAAGTGAGTCTGGGATTAGATGAAAACTGGATTGGATATACTATGTATTTGTCATTTCAAATTATGTGCGATGGCCTGAATATTTCATTCTTAAAACCAGCAAAATATTTTAGGTACGTGTTAGAGGATTTAATGTTGACCTCACTAACACTTAAAGTTTTTAAAGACTTTCCTGAGGAAAGAAAATGCATGACAACACTAAGACACAGAGTGGGACAGAGAAATGGAAGTATACACGCTTCTCGGCCTTTTGGCTAAGATCAAGTGTACAGCTTAAGGGTCTTATCATGTACATGTATTTATATAATATTACTTGTAGGTAGAGGATAATGAGTTAAAGACATATACTATCAACCCTAAAGCAACCACTGGAAAAATGGAAAAGGTATAACAAGTGTATTCATTTCCTGTTACAGCTACCACAAGTTACCATAAACTTAGTGGCTTAAAACAACATGAAGGTGTTCTCTTACAGTTCTGTAAGTCAGAATTCTAAAATGGGTCTGCGGTGTTGGGTTTCCTCTGGAGGCTTTCAGGGAGAATCTCTTCCCTTGCATTTTCTGGCTTCTAGAGTCAGCCTACATTCCCCGATCCACGTCCCCTCCTCCATTTTCAAAACCAGCAGCATAATTACTTCTTCTCTGACCTGCCTCCCTCTTACTAAGAACTCTTATGATTACCTCAGGCTCACCCAGATAATCCAGGATAAGCTCTCCATCTCAAGATTCTCAACTCAATCACATCTGCAAAGTCCCTTTCGCCACATAAAGTAATATATTCACAGGTGAGGGTTAGGACGTGGACATCTTCATGATTCCAGGTCACAATTAGCTTACCACAGCTAAAAAATCAACAAAGTAGATCAAATGGAATAATAATAAAAAAAAAAATTCTACTAATCCAAAAAGGCAGGAAAAAGGGGAAAAAAGTGAACAAAGGCCAGTTGGGGGAAATATAAAACAATATCAAAATTGTAGATTTAAACCCAACCATGACAATGGCATTAAATATCAACACTCCAGTTGAAAGGCAGAGATTTTCAGATTTGATAAATAAGCAAGATACAACTATATGCTGCATATAAGAATCCCACTTGAAGGGTAAAGACAAATAAATTCAAAGTAACAGGACAGAAAAAGATCTATTGTGTTGGCGCTAATCATAAGAAACATGATCATTTCATACTGAGAAAGAGATCACTTCCTCAAAAGGATACAATAATTCTAAATGTCTATGTATCTAACAGAGTTTCAAAACACTTGAAGTAAAAACCTGTTAGAAATGAAAAAAGAAGTAGACTAATCTACAATTATAGACAGAGATATCAATATCCCTCTCTCAATATTCAATAAAATAAGGGGAAAGAAAATCAGAAAGGATAGAAAAGACTTGAAGAACACTATAAGCCAACTTGACCTAAGCAACATTTATGGAATATTCTACTTAAAGAGTAGCCAAATGCACATTCTTGATGGTGTACAAAAACATAACCAAGACACAATGTGTTCTGGGGCACAAAATAAGTCTCAATAAATTTTGAAAGATTAAAATCATATAAAATATATTCTTTGATAACAATGGAATTATTAAAATAGAAAACAATAGAAAAAGATCTGGAAAAAACACAAATATTTAGAAACAAAACAACGCATTTAAAAATAATTTATAGGTCAAAAAAGAAAAAATACTAAAAACCCATTTTAAATTGAATGAAATTAAAAACACATCATATCAAAATATATTTGATGCAGTGATAAAAAATACAGAGCACTAAAATGCTTACATTAGGAACACCGATGACTTAAGCTTCCAGCTTCACAAATTAGAAAAATAATAGTAAATTGAAGCTGAATGAAGTAAAGGTATAGAAATAACAAATGTAAGAGAGCACAAATCAATGAAATTGAAAACAGAAAAAACATACAGTAAATCAATAAAAACAAAAGCTGGTTCTCTGACAAGGTAAATAGAGCTAATAAATCTCTAGCCAGACTGCTGATGATATAAAGAAAAGAGACCCAAGTTTCCAATATCTGGAATCAGAGAAAAGAATATTACCACCAATTCTATAGACATTCCAAGTCAAAGAACCTATCATGAATAATGTTCACCCAATATATTCAACAATGTAGATGAAATGGACAAATTCCCTGAAGGATACTATATTAGTTTACTAGGCTGCTATAACAAAATACCACAAACAGGGGGCTGAAACAACAGAAATTTATTGCGTCATAGTTCCGGAGCCTGGATGTCCAAGATCAAGGTACTGGGGGATTGGTCTCTTCTGAGGGCTACAAGAGTATGTTCCATGTCTTGCTTCTGATGGTGTTTCAGTGATCTTTTGTAGTCCTTGGCATGTAGAAGAACCAGTCTGATCTCTACCTTCATCCTCACGTGGTTTTCTCCCCCTTCTTCCCATTGTCCTCCATCTCTCTTTCCTCACATGGCATTCTTATGTAAATTGCATGATACATGAAATTGCAACTAATTCAATCTGCAGAAGCAGACAGGAGAATCTAGCTGTCTTCTACCAAGTCAAACATTGAAGAGGTGTACGAACATATAAAACGATGTTACCCTTCTCACTAAATTTATTTTTGTTCGGGAAAATAGAGTTTATCTTCATAAACATACAGACGTTGACATGAAGTAAGCTTGTTACCATTATTTTTTTTAATGAATTAACAAATAGTTTAAAGATTCGCTAATTTTAATTCTTAATATGGTAATTACTGATAAGCAGAAGCTATGTAAACAAAGGCTCTTTGGGGTCCTCGGTTTTTAGGAGTGTGGCAGGGTCCTTAAATCAGAAAGTTTGTGCTCTG
Organism: Phoca vitulina; assembly: GCF_004348235.1. Classification (NCBI taxonomy): domain Eukaryota; kingdom Metazoa; phylum Chordata; class Mammalia; order Carnivora; family Phocidae; genus Phoca; species Phoca vitulina. The sequence continues at coordinate 29,751,395 of NW_022589717.1, read as the reverse complement.
GTCTAACGGAGCCATTTTATTTTATTTTTTTAAAGATTTTATTTATTTATTTATTTGGAGAGAGAGACAGAGAGGGAAGGAGGGAGGGAGGGAGACAGCATGAGTGGGAGAGGGGCAGAGGGAGAGAGAGAGAAGCAGACTGCCCACTGAGCAGGGAGCCCGACGCGGGGCTGGATCCCAGGACCCTGGGATCATGACCTGAGCCGAAGGCAAACGCTTAACCGACTGAGCCACCCAGGTGCCCCTAACAGAACCATTTTAAAGATGACTAAGCTGAGGCCCACAGAGTGGAAACGAATTGCCCAAAGCAACTACCGTCTGGCAGAGCTTAGACTCAAAGCCAGGATTTCTCACTCCAGATGCTTCCATTGTACCACTCTGATCCTCTCTTGCCCTGAGTCTAGGTGAAGCTTTTCTCTATTTCTCCGTCTTGTCTGCCCAACTGCGACCACTGCCCCCAAAGGCACAAACATATCAGACTTGAGTTATAAACATGGGTCACAACTTGTCATAAGCCCCACTGACCTGCCCCTCCTCAACACAGATGACTTCTTCATCCTCACCTGGTTTGGAACTACTTTAAACATTACTCATTGTCCTCCCGAGGCCAATTATGGTAAACAGACTTTGAATCTCTACACCATTCCAGGGTGGTCCTCATGGAGCTTTTTCCATGTAGCTCTATTTCTAAATTCTGTTTCTCTTCTTCAATGCATTGGCACAATGCTGTATTTGCATGAATTTAGAATTTCTATAAATGAACTCTGGAAACCTTAGCCTGTGTCAAGGTTATTTAGAGAGCAGAAGGAATGTGTCTTAACATGAGGGGTGGCAGGAAGGATGCCATCTCCCTGTCTGTTCACTTACCAGCAAAGAATGTGTGTGCTCTGGAAATGAAAGACGTCATTTCTACAGATGCTCATGGACGGACTCTGGATTCATTGGGGAATTTCTTCTGTCTTCAGTTGGCGGTGCCCAGGAAAAGCAATGTAACGGAACTAAAAAACAATTCCTCAGGCATATTTTTTTTCAGCTAGCAACAAGATCACCTTCCTCTAAGATAAATATAGGTTCATTTGAATATTAAGATTAATTACTTAACACCTGTAAACATCTCAAAGGAAAACTAATTATTTGGTTTGCAATATCACTGTTGAATTAGTCCAGACCTCCTTTGAGTGGAGGTCTTTTTCGCATTCCACTGCCACCTTGTACGATGCAGTGCACCTCCTGACTGAAGTCACTGCGTCCCTGAGCAATCTGGCACTTCCGGCCTCGAGGTCCGTCACACAGTTCACTGGGGTGGAACCTTAGTGTTTTGAGCTAACTATTAGCTATTGACCAAATGGAACTGTCCCATGGGTTCTCTCCAGCAGGTCCTACTCCCCACCCAGGTCATGCATTTCTCTCACAAATAATGCACCAAATCTCAAGCGATAACTCTTTGCTGTAACTTTCTCCCCTTCTGACTTCTTTAAACTTTTTTATTTGGTATACTTAACATGGACTTTTGATGGAAGGGAAATCTCTTGATGGGTTTGTGGGAGATAGTGCCAATTAGAACAGAAATACATGCATTGACATGTGGAGAACTTGAATCTGATCCCTTGTTCATCCAGAGTCTTCAGCATAGCTCAGTGACTGATTTCAGTAACTAAATACCAATCTGGGAGGAAGTTTTCATATCTGCTCTTAATTATTAGTTTTCCCCAGTGCTTATATTGTTCCTGAAGAATAAAGCCCGAGCCAAGTGGTGACGAAGGGCTCATTCTTTCCCTGAGCACATTAAAGATTCAGCGCACCTCCAAGGAGCCTCCAAACTGCAGCAGAAGCTTGCTCAGGGCAACTTTCTCCCAGCGGCCACTTCTGCAGACCACTGACTAGTTGGGCAATAAAGGGGAAAAAAGAGAGGATTGGGCTCCCACCCTCAACCCCCTAGCAGGAAGAGTCAATTTGCCCCTCCTTGCTTCTTGTTTTCCACCAGACTTTTCCAAAGATGTTTCACTTAACAGGAAGCATGCATTACTGTGAACATTGAACCAAGGAGATAAAGAAGGGAAGTCAATATTTAGAAATCGTTTTAACCATTTCCATACTTGAAAGTCAACAATGCAGCAAGAAATACTTTAGCAGATGTACTGAGCAGCACTCGAGTTGTGAACGTAAGACGTTTCTGGATGAAACAATAAATTTTTGAGCACGTCATATCCCAATGAGTGTAAAAATGGGGGCTGGAGGGGCCACGAATGGGAACTGAATTACAAAACGTGGAGCTCTGTCTTGCAGAAAAGGGCCGATGTAGGAACCACAGGCACTTTGGCTCCAAATCAACTTTTCAGTCATTGTAACAGAATTGTTGCGCTGTCCTGAAACCCTCGAGGCCAGGTTCCGAAGCAGAAGGCACAGGTTTGACACACAGAGGTAACTTGCATCTTTATTTTCAACATTTGGTAAGCAAAGGCCTCTGAGAATCACAGTTTCCCAGGCAGTCTGTGGGGAACACATGAGCCATACTGCAGGCCAGTCCCTAGGCAGCCGGCTCGATTGCTTGAGGATTTTGCCAAATAGGTAAATGCTGCTGGTGGAAAATGTGACCCTCAGTGCATGGGCATGTGGCTGCTATAACTGCCATGGGAGGAGAGGAAGAAGAGAGGACCGGGCTAGTGGGGGTTGGAGGACCCTGCAAGGCCCCTGGGCTTGATAATGGAGACAACCCCGCCCCCAATAGAGGCTCGCTAAGTTGAATGAATTCACTTCAGTTTCTCTTTTATCTTTTTTTTAAGATTTTATTTATTTGAGAAAGAGTGAGGGAGCGAGCAAGAGAGAAAGAATAGGAGAGGGTTGAAGGGCAGAGGGAGAAGCAGACTCCCCGCTGAGCAGGGAGCCCCATGCTGGGCCCCGGACTCGGGGATCATGACCCCAGCGGAAGGCAGACACTTAACCCACTGAGCCACCCAGGCGCCCCAGGTTCTCTTTTATCTTATACTGGGGAAGACAAGGTAAAAACAAAACTTTGATAATGATCCTGACAATGGAGGAAAAGTTTGTGGGTTTTTTTCCCTTCAAACAGATCTCTTTCTCTTCGTGCATTTTCCTTCAAAATAATTCTATGCTTTATTCACAAAGAATTATATACATAACTTGAGATTCCAATGTATCATTTGGGGTGGAAAAGCTGGCAACAGAAGCAGAAAGCCCCACGTTGTTGCAATTATGTTTCCTTTGCAAACCACCCCGCCCCCCTTCCCCCCCGCCGTGGTTTCCCCAGCGAAGGAGCAGAGCTGAAACGTGGGGTAGAGCGTCCAAGGAAAGAGCTTAGGGACTCTCACGGTGAAAATGTGCCGACTCTTTAAAAGGTAGTAAAGAGCACCAGTGATAGAGTTCTGTAGACTCATTTCTCACAAAAATACAGCTGTTTACTGTTGATTTTTATGCCACTTAAGTTGATAAAAATATTTTATTTAGATGATAAATAAAATTAGCTTTGGGGGTTCAGTGAGCTTTGGGGCTAAATCATGTTGTTTTTGCCCTCAGAAGCCAATTTGGAAATAAAGGCGAAAATGATGTTATCTCCTGGGAAAGACTGTATGTATAGTGTGAGTGGGTTTTCTCTCTCTCTCTCTTTCTGTCTCTTTGCATTTCAATAGATGGAAAAACAGATGAGGTTTTAAAAATACAAAATGTTTCCTCAATCTTTGCTAAGCTTGAATAGAACTGGTTAAGAATTAAAGAATTTATCAACAAATGGAAAAAGCATAGAACACGTGTTCTTTCCTAATTAAAATCTCTTAAAAATTAATAAACACCAAATGTAGAGGTCTAGATGGATTCATGCACCAGGGTGCACACACAGGGGTTATTATGTGTAGGGGCACAGAAGTAGTTCCTTGCTCTTCGTTTGCTTGTTGACTCATCATTACTGCCTCAGAAACGGAAGGAAGCTCCAACAGATAATGATATGGCAACCGCTGTGTGCAGACGCCTACATTCAAAATACAAGTCAGATCGTTGGGTTGTTAAAGCATGGAAAGGGAACACAACTGCCTTGTTTTCAAAAGGGCATTGACTTTTTCCATGGTGTCTTTGGGGGCAGGAGTGAGCTTCACAGAATTTGCCAGTTAGGCTCTGAGTCTCATCCTGGTAGGAGAGGTTGAATGGGGAGGGGGGGGGGGTGTTTCCAGAAATGGCTGAGAGCAAGAGACAATTAGGACCCACAGACAAAAAGAAAGACCAGAAGCTAGTCCCTGGGATGAGAGCTGGGAATCAAATTTGAGAAGTTGACACAAATTATAAATAGAAGGTGAGGCGAAGGATCAGGAACCATGGAGGTTATGTGCAGATAAAAACTGTAGCGTATTATGTATTTTAAAAATGGAGTATGACACAAAAGAGTTCAGGATATAGACTATAAATGAGACAGGGAAACAATGGAAAGGAAACAGCAGTGGAAAAGCTGTGCCCTTGGATGAGCATCAGTCTCGGAATGCTTCATGTTAAAAGTGAAGATTTAGGGGCGCCTGGGTGGCTCAGTTGGTTAAGCATCAGACTCTTGGTTTTGGCTCAGGTCATGATCTCATAGGTGATGAGATGGAGCCCCACATTGGCTCCCTGTTCAACGGGAAGTCTGCTTAAAGATTCTTTCCTTTGTCCCTCCCCCCATCTCTCTCTCTCAAATAAATAAATAAATATTTTTTTAAAAAAAAAAAGAAATGAAGCTTTAACTGCCAAAAGAATTGCAAGACACAGTTTGCTCAGGGATCCAGCCTGGGGAGGGGACTCTTGACATAGAGGCAAGGCCTGCCCCTTTTAACAAACCCTCACAATTTATGGATTTTTGTTTACTTTGGTTTTTGATGGTGTTTTTTTAGCTTCTGTAATTTTTTTAAACCCCAAGGAGAAAAGCAGTGATAAAATATTTACCCAAGTAGGTGTAACCATTTAAAATTTTCTACTCTTTCGCCATGCCAGACTCAATCCACCAACACATTCTAAAAAACAAGCACGCAAACAAAGCCAAATTGACTCTAAATTCATTTAAAAGCAATGTAGATCTTCCCTGAAAGGGTCTTGGAGAAAAGAGAAACCAATTGTATTGCCTATCTTCAGAGAGCTAAATTTCCTAACTATCCTCCTTGAACATTTCATTTCCTCCAGGAATTCTACTCCTGAAACAGTTTCTACCTCCTTACCTCCCTCTTTACCTGCTTTTCCTCTCTTCTCACCCTCCTTGCCCTCTTCAGTTTTGCCCCTCACATCTTGGCTTCTGCTGGTAGCATCTTCTCTCCCATAACACAATTTCTGCACCCAATCAAAATGACTAGACATGACTGGCCTTCTCAGCTATTCCCATTCTCTCCACTTATCACCTCTCTCTTTAGCAGAACAAGCTTCAGGTACCTAATATGAGAAAGTGTTCTTTTTCTTCAGAAAGCAGGAGAAGATAAGGATTTTAAATACTTAAAATTTATTTTTCCCTTTCACATAAGGAATTCAAATCATTGCTTTGAGTTTCTTGCTCAGCATCATACAAATTTGAGTCAAGCATCTCAATTTAGATGCTGGCGTGGAATAGAAAGAGGACTAGGTCCAGTTGGGACTGTTGGGCTCGAGTCCCAACTCAGCCACTAAACTGACTGATGTGTACCTGGCAAGACTAGACAATTATGAGCTTTGTGCAACATGAGGATGCTGGCCTGGACGAGAGGAGCTCTAGCGATGGCCAGAACTTGTGTAATTTATCACAGGTTACAAAGCACTTGTCACAGTTATTATTTCCTTAAATTTTCACATGGTCTCTGAGGCATCAGGGTCCCCATTTGACAGATGATAACCACAGGGATTAGGTAATTTGTCCAAGGTCACACAGTTAGAAAGTGGTCAGAGCTGTATCAAAACCATGGATTTTTTGGTGCAGAAGCATGAAATTTTAGTGTTTGGGATTTAATGATGCAAATCCCCTCCTAGGATGTTTTATTTATCTATTGAGAAAGCCACAAATACATTTGATGTCAGTGAGATCCAATAGCTTCAGGGACAACCGGGGATTTCTATTATATTTTAACTTTTTATAAAAATTTCTTTCTACCTCTTAATTACATCACTTAGCATAGGAATCAACATTTCTGCAAATTCATTTCTCTCATCTTTTGAATAAGCTGACAATATACAGAGGGTACTGCTCTCAGAGAGTCAATGTGCTGGTTCAGTAACTTCCAAAATGTGCAAATCACTGGGGAGCTTGTTAGAATGCAAATTACCAGGCCCTACCCCAGGCACTCAAGTGGTCGGGAGCTTGGGTCCGGGTGACTTGGGCAAATAGCCCAGAGGCCACATACGAAGAAACACTGCTCTCATTTATAGCCTCTGGATATCCATAGCTACTGAGTTTTCTTGAAACGGTCAGAACAGGCTATTCCTTTCATGAAGTGCTTTGGGTTTGAGTAGAAATACAAAATCTACCCCACAACCTCTCTGCTATTGGCTTGCCATGGTGCTAAAAATCAGGCCTTCCATTTAAAACATTTTTTTTTTCTCCAAGGAGGCCAATTTGACTTGAGGGCTAACATTACGCTTTCATGTTATTGTGAAATAGTTTATGCAGAGGAAAAAATCATTTGGAGTATGGGCAATTTAGGAGGGAGGAAAGGAGGAGATGTAATGAAGAACAAAGAAAAGCGGCACAGAAAGGGAAAAGGGAAAAACCAACCAGGGCACGTGTTACCTATAGCCAGGTCCTCAGCCTGGGCGCACACCCACCTGGGAAGATCTATGAAATATGAATGTCTATGTCCCACCTCCAGAGATTCTGATATAATTGGTCTGGGTGCAGCCTAAGCATCAGGATCCTCAAAAACTTTCCAGATGGTTCAAATGTGCAGCCAAAGTGGAGAATCACCGCTTTACGGTTTTGCCCCTGCTAGCTCTGCTTAGCATACTGATGTGAGGTTTGTGTGCAACTGAAAATTATAGCTGTAAAATAGAACATCCAGGGAGCCCAAATGGGAGCAGGAAACTTTATTTTCCATGTTGCTATACTCCTGAGGACACAGGATGTATGGACTGGATCAAAGTGTAAGGTTTTTTTTAAAGGAAAAGCATTTGTCTTGCACTTTGGTCCCTAAAGGTGTAGATGCACATCCAATGGATCTAGACAACAGTGACATGATTGCAAGCCCTCTGGTGTTTAGTGTGCAAGTAAAAATTTACGGTTTATTGAAATGTGAACTAGCAAGGGTCTCCTAGCCCACAAATGGAGTCGTTAACAGCATGTGGACTGGCCGCTCACAGTAGAGAAGGCCGTTCTCTTTTCTCTGTGTGTTGAGGGAATTGGGTTCATGAGTTTTCATGATTTCCACATACGTAAAATCCCAGCCATAATGTTGCATTTCCATTAACTGAGTGGATTACAGTTGTGTGTTCTGGCATGACTTCCAGCAGCAGTCCCCGTACTGGTGAAGTCTTGCTGTTTGACACTGACCTATAAAACGTGTTATAATGATCTAAAATAAGGGAAAGAAATGAAAAATAAAACTGGCCACAAAGGCATTTTGAAATGAGGTAAGATTTGGAAAGGCTTTGGCACGTGCAGTGTTCTATAAAGTCAAGTCCAAGACTCAGGCTTTCTTTCATTTTGAAAAGATTCTTGCAAATAAAGCAGTAATATTTCTATGACAGAAGACTAAAGATTGTGAGTCCATAGCAAAAGCAGTCTTAGAGACAGAATCCAGAATCGAGGGCTTGCGTGCTTAGAGTTTACCCTGCACATCTTAGAGCCAGCCGCCGGCAGTCACAGAAACCTCAAGACTGTGTCTTCACCAAGCTCAGGGAGTTATATAAAAATGTTTAAGAGAGTAATCAGGAACGACCCCCCCCCCCCAAAAAAACCACCTAATTTCCACATGTTTGACCACCATTTAATGGCCAAAAATAAGATCATCAACATTCTTCTAATGAAGAAGCTTACACATGCCAAATTCAAAAATAAGATGAAATATTCCAACCAACCGTTTTCTACCAAACCAGACCCCAGGGTCACCTGCAGAGAAGATGTCTATTTCAAGTCTGAGAAACTCCCATACATCTCCCATACTTGTTCATCCTTTAAATTAAGTGAAAAGCTGTGTACAGTCGTGGTTAAGAATCAGCTTTGAAGACAGGAAAAGCTGGGTGTGACTCCTAGCTCTATCATTCACTGGCTGTGTGACCAGGTAGGCTACTTACCTTCTCTGAGAATCAGTTGGCTAATTTAAGAAGTGGGGATAATAATACCTAGCTACTTCATAGGATCGTTGTTAAGACCAAGTAAAACAATGAACATAAAGTGCCTAGTAAAGTGTGTGGTACAAAATCACTTCTCCATAATCCACAGCTACAGTGCTCATATTAACATGGAATTACCTTAGACCTGGCATCTACTGGGTGTTGGACATAGAGGACAAAGAAAATTAAAGATGACTTGCAAATATTGTGCTTGATAGCTATATCTCCTCCTCCTCCTCCTTTATATCATTATCTTCATTACCAGGATGCTCTTTGGGGTTTATTTAGAGCTTTCTACCCAAACTTTTAATAGTGATTTTTCTGACACTGGTCACTTTCTGTATTTTACTAGTAACCAAACCTCCTTTTCTTAGTCCTTACCAAGAGAAACAATAAAAAAAGAGGGAGAGAGGAAGAGAAGGAAAGAAAAGAGAGAGAGAGAGAGAAAGAAAAAAAAAACTGGGTTACACTTCAGTGAAGTGAGATCCTTATAAATTCAAAGCCCCCGAGACTAGGCTAGAAGCTGATGTTTGAATGGTAGGTGCAGGGCAGCCATGTTTTTTCTACCTCCCACCACCTGTACTTAACATGTGGCCACTAAATATTTTTGAAAATGAATGAATGAATGAAGTCTTCTCTGTTCTGTCCTTACAAATATTTGAGTGAACTAATGATGACACATTCTGCCCTGAATAGTTCAGTTCCTGTGGAAGTCGTTAATATTTATCCTGAAAACACTGGCTTCATTCATGGTTTCTGAAATATTCAGCACTTCCTAAGTAGTTTACCCGTGCATAATACCATCGCCAGTGTGTTGGCCATAAACTTCATTATGAATAGAGTGGACAATTAGGAGCATTTTTTGGCCTTCCAGCATGTAGGCCTCCTTCCCAAGATTTGGGAAATCTTCCATTGTATGGGTCTTAATTGGAAGTGGAGTGCCACCTCCCAGAAGCCCTGAATACCCTTATTGTTTCATACCCCTAGCAATCGGAAGGGACCTAAACTCAGCTCCACAGATGATCACCATGGGGCCTTAGAGTCTGGGAGTGAATATGACACAAGGAGCAGAAACAGTTGACAATGCCCTCCAGAGGCAGGGAAAGTGCTTGCCCCTGATCTCCAGCCTCTAGAGAGATATCAGGGTCAAGAGTCCAGTGATGCAGCCAGGCGTCTGTCATTTGTGCTGTGACAACACTGTGTTCCCCGAACGTGTTCTTGCCTAAATTGTCACCTGCTCCTGCTAGCCTCCTTAGGGGTCCATCAGTTTTCTAAACCTGGTTCTCCAAACTTTCAGTTTGGTCTGTAATCTACTAGGTATGGCTCCAAAAATTCCTTTTCTGCTTCAGTTAACCAAAGTTGGTTTGTATTGCTTTCAACCAAACTGATAGTCACAGTAATACTAGTCAGCATTTTCTGTGCATTTTTATCACCCATCCAATACCTAGCATGGGAGGCACTCAATAAATATCTTTGTCGAATGAATGAATAGAATGCAGTAATCAGTAGATGAGCTTGAGACTGGATTGGACATGAAAAAGACAGGTGAGCAGCAAGAGAGCTGAGCAGCAAGAGAGCTGAGCAGAAAACGTCCAGGCTGAAGCAGCAAAAAAATCTAAGTTTTTGGTTTATATCCCCTGTGAAACTTACAGTCTAGTCAAGAAATGGAGACTGGAGACTGACATCCAAGAAATATTTGCAAACAAGACATAATTGTATATAAATAAGGGGTAAATGGGGAAAAGTGATGGAAGAATGTACGTATTATGTATGTTTGACATTCTGCTTTTGGTGTTTGTCTGTCAAATTATCCCTCATTTGCCAAGCATAAAGATGTGGGCAGGAAACAATCCAGAACAGAATATCCATGTTCTCATTGTATTAGTTCTGAATGATGTCAGCTGAAGCATTCATTCTCTGGGATCTGTGTATCGACAGAGCCATAATACCAGGTTTGTCTGCTGGATTTGGTTCAGAAATAGCTACTGTGCCCTCTAATTAGAGAAGACAAGGAACAAGAAGCACTGTTCAGTGACATCCCTCATCCCAGTCGACCTCTGTTGAAGTTCCTGAGTCATGCAGATGGCTCCTCTGTCCCTCTATGCATCAGCAAAGCACATGCAACTTAAGATCATTTAAGGAGGATTTAATAGAGGAACTATTTTCAAATTGTGTAGGGAAGTCACAGGGGACAGTGAAGTCGCCTGGGGCCGTTACCTGTTCTAGCCCAAGGGAACAAGAGGAAAGAGTACCTAAAACTGAAGGAGAAAGTCATAGAGAAGTGGCCACCTAGGAAAAACCGTGACCTTGATTCAAGGGAAGGCTGATTCAAGGGAGTCAGCCTTCCCTAGAAAACCCTGCTGAAAATAAACACCCTGGCCTCACTCTCTTCCCTAACTTATTGAATAAAGTTAACCAGAAGCCATGAGGCAAGAAAGGCTGATCCAATTCTCTATTTAGATCAGCCTCCAGAAGCAGAGAACAAAGTGGAGAAGAGTAGGGAATTAATTTGGAGGGAAAAAAGAACATTATCTATCGTACTATAGAACAGTGGTTTTCAGAGGGGTACACCCTCATCTAATTTGAGAGATCATGAAGATTTTCTGAGGGGTCTGTGACAAGGAGAAAGCAGAGCTTTAAGACAAGCAAGTTCTAGATGCTTGAGTCGCATTTGTATTCTTTCATTGATCTGCCTGCGAATGTGCCTTTGGTTGAAACTACTTCTTCCCCACCTCCCTTTTACAGATGCCCTTATTAATCTTTAACAAAAAGGCAGATCTTACCCACCTAGAAAGAAAAACATACCTCTTATCCATTTTGATGTATCAAATGAAATATGAAATATGAAAAACTTGAGGTGAAACAAAGGTACAATTCGAAACATCGGTATCTATCAACTCTCTTTTATAAAAATGTATAATGTCTTTAATTTATTGTAATCAATTGTATACCAGTAAATTTGCAATGGTTATTCAAGCTAGAAGAAAAATCTTTTTAACATTGAGAGCAGTAGTTGTCAACAGTGGCTGTACATTACAACTACTTGGAGAGACTGAAGACACGGTAATGCCTAAGCTGCACCAAAGACAAATTAAATAAGAATCCCTAGGGGTAGGACCTACAAGCGAGCAATTTTTAAAGCACCCTAGGTAATTAAAAATGCAGACAAATGTGAGAACCATTCAACTATAGACTTACAGAACTAGATACCATCGGTCATAAGAAATGAAGTTTTTAAAAATTTATGTGCCCGTTTTGTTTAAGAAGAATATTATACGATGATGGATAGACATTTAGATCTAAAATTATATTACATAGGGATCTTATGTATTACATAGGAAAGAACTGTAATTACATTACAAAGAAAGGTGAGCTGACATTCTTTGAAATAAATTTCAAACGGAGGCATTTGTGGAGTCTAGCTCTGGACAAGAGGCTGAAACCCAAGTAGAGCCTCAAGGGGAAGAGGCAGCAAAGCCCTCAGAGCTTCGGGCAATCCTACCGACTTGAAAGACAAAACTTATCGTTTGGGATGCCAAGGCATCTAGGACTTGGGGGCCAAGAACTTAAAGAAAGAAAATGCAAAGAAAGAAAAGCCCAACACTCAGCGTTGTCCCCTATAAATCTGCTCAGGGCAAAATGCTATGTCACTAAGCAAAAAGCTCCAGAAAAGCAGAGTGGCATTTTCAGCAGTCCCACAGGCCTAACGAGATCAAGAATTTGCCTTTCTCCAAAGAAGCCTCTCCTCCTCAGGACTACCTTTCCTTTGAAACCAGGGAACTTGACTGACCTAGCCCCTTTCTCAACTCCTTAGTCTCCTTTGCTCCCTCTTGTCATCTAGCCCTTTAAGAGGGGAACTGTGTTCCTTCAGGAACTGTGTTGAGAATGCCTTTCAGTGCACCCCACACTGTTGCTGCCTGTCTCCTCATTCCTTCCTGCGCAGTGTTGGCCTCCCCAATGCGGACCGCAAATAGGGAGACCTGAGGCCCAATGAGGGCCCTGGGGTAGTATCCGTTGACCCCTAAGACATTTATTTGGTTATTTAGTCCCTCCACAGGATGATAATGTTTGCGTGGTGTTTTAAAGATTTTTTTTTAAGATTTTATTTATTTGTTTGACAGAGAGAGAGCACAAGCAGGGGGAGCAGCAGGGAGTGGGAGATGGAGAAGCAGGGAGCCCGACACGGGGTTCGATCCCAGGACCCTGGGATCACGACCCGAGCCGAAGGCAGTCGCTTAACCAACTGAGCCACCCAGGCGCCCCTGCGTGGTGTGTATGCATGTATGGGTTTGGAATGAAGCTGGAATTCTTTGCAATTTGAAGGTACCCAAGGGCAGAGGCCGTGCGTATTCAACTAACTCCCTTCTTTCTGGTGCTGATGAGGTTGGTGATTTGAAAGCTTCACCTTTCTTACCACTTTGAGTCTCACAATAAGATCTCAAGTGGCCATCTTTCCCCTGACTATCCCAGCTTTTCACCAACGAGTCAGTCTCCAGATATGATGGCAATCCATGTGAAACCAGTCAGAAAGAAACCGTGCTTCTCAGGCAGTGTGTGAATCAGCAGCCACAAGTTTGCATTTTGGAAATAGTTTTGGCAGTTGGGGAAATTATCCTGAGCTCGTCGGGACTGTTATCTCTGAGTGGAAAGAAGGAGTCATCTGAGGGTGAGGTGGGGCAGAGTGAAATCAGTGGAGAAGAGGTAGCAATTAGGATAACTCAGCAGCAGCATGGGAAAGGTTAGAAACAAATATTCTGCTGAAACTAAATGTGACTGAGAGCCACAGAATGCCTGGCAAACCACATAAGCCAAACCTGTCATTTCACAGATAAGCGGCCCGGAGAGGTCGTTAGGCAGTTACACGAGGCAGTCCACGGCCGAACCACACCAGGACTCCCTGGTTCCATTTCCAAGCCCACACCACCTCAGATGCTTCCAGAACACACTCTGCGCAGTGTTAATATGATGGGCTTCTCTGTTTGGACTTTGTGACTCCTAGGATTCTTTAAAAGCATGATCAAACAACAATTTAGCAACACTTTCCCAGAAAGTCAAAGAGGACAACAACTTTTCAAGAGCTAAGTTGCCCACGTTGTATGTACATTTTTTTTCTTCAGTGAGAGCCTTAACATCATCCTGGATGAGATGGTAGATGTGTTGACTCAGCCATCTTCCCAGCCTGTGGTTCCTTGACTTCATCCTCTGTTCCTCTACATCAGTCCACTCCAAGGCCCACAGTCCAGATATTGCCACTACCAGGACCTGTGGTCTCAGGAGAATTCCACTCTCTAATTTCTGTCTCCAGTTCTTCCATTTCTCACTCTAGTTATGTCTGTTCTGTGAAATTTCCAGTCCAACCATGCCTCCCTCCCCTCCCAGCGTCTCTTGGCTTCCATTTCTCACCCAGCTTGGACCCCATAGTCAGTAATTCCAACCACAACCTCGTCCACATCTCTGAGTCCCTTACCCCCATGATCTCCGAGCGTTGGGTCCAATAATTCATTACCCTCCCTCAACCCCATCACATCCACCTCCTTTATTCCTGACCCACTGAGTTCAGCGGACGAAGACAACACAGTTGTAAGAAGTAGCCACCGGTGTATATTTATCATTGTCACCCTTACTTGAGCCCTCATTACAGACCATCAATCTTTTTACTCAGCCTTTCTTATTTCACACACAGCAGTCATATCAGAACTCTCAAGCCAGCACCTTCGCTTGACTTGCATGACTCCCAGAGGGGACCTCATCTTCTACAACACCAAAAAAGGACCCACTGATGTAAACTCCTTCAACTTCCACGTTCCCGTCCCCAAATACATGTATCTCACTTACTTTTACCTTCCTTAACCTTCTCTCAAAATATACGGAGCTAGTTGGAGACAAAGGCTGGTGCTTTCTCCCTGCCGTCCACATCCTCTTCCCAACTTACTGCATGGAGATATTAAAAATAACCGTTTCACTAAACCTTCCTCTTTCTCGCTTTTTACTTGTTAATTGAATGTCTCGGCCTATTGTCCTTTAAGTTTTACACACACACACACTCAGACGCACACAGAAACACACATACACACACGTGAATTTAAGAAGTCTGTATAAGCCAATAAAACTAATGTCCTTATTATGGATCACTGTTATAGAGCTCAGGGAAAAGTAAATGTTGGTGCATGTTAGGTTTATGCATTGGGTTTCTACACAGTCTCTTAGTGGGCTACTCCTACTTGTTCCCCTAGTAATAAAATACTGATTCTCAGCAGTTTACAGCACATAGTTAACCTACTGACATCATCTGAAGGGGAGTTTTCCAAAATCCCAATCTTGTTATTTCCAAGACTTCTAAATCAACAGGCCAGCTTGGGGGTCACTTTATAAGGCACTTCTGATACCCAGGAGCTCCAGGTATGTTTCCCTGAATTCTTTTTTTTTTTTTTTTAAGATTTTATTTATTTATTTGACAGAGAGAGACAAAGCGAGAGAAGGATCACAAGCAGGGGGAGTGGGAGAGGGAGAAGCAGGCTTCCCGCTGAGCAGGGAGCCCGATGTGGGGTTCGATCCCAGGACCCTGGGACCATGACCCGAGCCGAAGGCAGACGCTTAACGACTGAGCCACCCAGGCGCCCCTCCCTGAATTCTTTTTTAACTAAGTAGCAACTGCACACATGAAATTCCTCCCCAAACACCATTTCCACTGCGGGAAATTACGTAGCTCTCCGCACATCAGAAAAATAGGCACTGTGAGGCCCCCGGATCCTGGAAGAAAACACACTCTGCATTTCACATAGGAAGATTGAGAGAAAACACAGAAGGATGACATCCCCTAAAATCGAAATATTTGTCCCTTCTTCTTAAATAAAACTAAGTGTTCATCTGAGCCTGTCTTGACTTGGATCTAGGCTCCATCTACACTGCCATTGAACAAAATCCCCATATTTGAGGGGAAGGAGAGTCTATATTCTTTGGCTAAATTTCAGTATTTTCAGTTTAGATGTTTTCAAACCCCAGGCTGATGGCCACTGCGATGTTCTGTCGTTCATAAATTTAGGGAAGACGTACATTCAGACTTCCTAACACGCCCCTAGGTAGTTGATTCTGACCTTGGAGGCTTTTAATCCACAGAGAGGGATGGAATGGAGAGAATAAAGGCAATTGTTATTATGTTTTATTGTGACTTGTTCATAACCTACTTATTACACTTGGCACATGACAAGGTGTCCACAGCTGTACCTCTTTCCTGAATTTATTTGGAGCTAATAGATGATGGTCCCTGAGCCAGGCTGGGCTGGCCCCCGTGAATAGTGCCTTTTTGCAAAGCTATTTTGCCCTGTGTCTGAAATAACTTTGCATAACTCATTATTTTTCTTTATTGAGTCTAAATAAAGATGCATGTCATCTGATAGTTTATGAAGTAATGCACACATGCTCTTAATATGGCGAGCAACACACGGGGCTTGTGGGGAACTGAGACATTCAAAATCTCTTGCCTTTTCTCCCTCGCGTTTTCTCAAAAGAAGGGTTAAGAACAGGGTAAGTTATCTTGCATCAGACTTGACAGGAGGCTCTAAGAGTCTAGGGTAAGGTTTAAGGAATTATTTGTGCGTTTATATGTGTTTCCTCTTTTAAAATAGCCACAAGGTGAAAACCTGGGGAAAGTTCAATGGAATGTAAGAACTTGGGAATATTTAGTACCTGGGGCATTTTGAAGATTCCAAGAAAGACCAGGAACGTCTCTTCTTGCACTTACTGTCATGGCTTCCACAGATGTTGCCGTGGCCCTGAGCACCTCAGTATACCAGATCCCCAAACAATAAACGCAGTAAATTAAATGTGGCTCCAGTGGTTTTGGAGCTGGACCAAGAAGTTATCTTTATTAATGCATTCAGGGAAAAGGTCTCAATTTTATGATGTTGTTTCCTTAATGATAAAGACAGTAACAGCAGTGAACAAAAACACACCCAAGAAATCTGTGGCTTTTGGCAGCCAGGTTAATCCCCCTGTGTGCTTGGTACGGTTAGGATTTGACACCCTATAACCCGCCTACTCCCCGTTTTCTCATGCTGCCTCTCTTTGCTTTCTCTGACACTTTCTTGGCTTTCGCGGAAATTTTGACACATAAATCCCACTTGTCAAATGATATTGTAAAACAAGTATCCGAGTGTCAGCACATGGCACCACGGTCTGGGGACTAGAGGAGAGAAGGAGGAACACCTCTTGGCGGCTTTCATCTGCCTCCAGCCATCTGCAAGTAATTTGAAACCAGTTTCCAACGCAGCGAGGTTATTTGGCCTGGTAACACAGGCCCAGCAAAAAGAAAGGGCCAGAGTCATCAGAACCTGTAAACTCCGTAAGGAGTAGATAAAATCGTGTCTTTTTAAAACCTGTCTCAGACCAATCCATTAGCATTTAGTCAGATGGTCTGAAGTCTCTTTTTAGTTACAAATCCCACCAAACAGCTCTGGCCCGTTCGGGGCTCAGATTTGCCGAACACCCCCTCGCCTCTTGGCCTCACGCTCTGGACTTGAAAATGGCTGAGACCCTGCTAAAACTTCTGTGTTCCTTCTTGGAGTCTGAATCTGGGACGCTTCCCCATCACTTCAGGATAAAACAGAGACTCATAGTCAAGATGTGGAAAGTCTCTTAGGAAGAAGTAGGTACTTTCTTTGGCCAAATCCATTAAATGTCTGTGGTTATTCTTTTTTTTTTTTTTTTTTTTAAAGATTTTATTTATTTATTTGAGAGAGAGAGAATGAGAGAGAGCAAGTACATGAGAAGGGGGAGGGTCAGAGGGAGAAGCAGACTCCCTGCTGAGCAGGGAGCCCGATGCGGGACTCGATCCAGGGACTCCAGGATCATGACCTGAGCCGAAGGCAGTCGCTTAACCAACTGAGCCACCCAGGCGCCCCTGTCTGTGGTTATTCTTAATCTTAGCAGACTTGCAGGAATTTCTGTGGAGATTTTGGTTTGGTCTGTGAGAATGGTAGAAAGTTCATGCAGAACGATGAAGTGAAAATCGAGGAAGACAGATCTTGGGGGGGGGGGGGCTGACTGCTAGAAAATCTGAGTCAATTTCACGTTCCTGCTTGGACAAAGTCAACCTCCCTGGATGTTAGCTTCCCCATCTGTAAATGGGAACACTAATTAATAGGTATCTCACAAAATGGTTCCATTTAATCTGGCAATTTAGCTCAACCGCTCAGCAAATGTTAGTACTGATTATCTTCTCCCCTCACCCCTGCAGTAAGGATCAAGTATATAAGCCCATCAGAGATGGTTTTACTGGGAGGCTACAGAAGGTTAAGTTTCCCGGTCCCTTACCTGCACCTTCTTTCACCTAAAACAGGCCCCAGCAGTGTAGCAAGATGTCTATAGACTTGTAATATTTGAAAGAATAAAATATGGCTACAGTAACAAACCGGTTTTTGAAGGACAGTGGTTCAAAAAGAATTTAAGGTCAGCTCTTGCGCAATAAAGCTTGAAAGAATCTGAAACCTACGGTTCTTACATAGAAGAGACTTGATAGAGTTTTTTCCAAATCTGACAAGAATCCTCAATATTTATATAACAATGTCACTAACAAGTTGTGAAGCTGAAAGAATGTTATTCGACAATGATAAAACAACAAATTTTGAGCATCCATGCTCAAACAAAGGAAATATGCTGAAGGAAATACTATTTTTCATTTCTCCCAATAAAAAAAATATCACAAAAGCACTGTCACAGGAAGAGGTGAACAAAGAGTATGCCGACAAAAATGTAGGGAAAAAAGTATTTTAGAGGTGTGTTACGAAATCAATTAATTAAAATACATACAAAATTTGGAGTTTGTCACGTGGTAATTACGGTGTTTTCAAATGTTGTAATTTGCTCTGATCGCCCATCTCATTATAAAATAATATTCACTTCCATATTCCATCTTTTCATAATTTTTATGATTTTTCTCAAAGAGGACCCCTCAAATTATACAAGCTGCAGGCCCCAGCAAATCTGGATTTACCTGTGCGGCCAAGGAATAGACTGTACGCTCCTGGGACTGAAGGCAGGCTGGGCTGTGCCACTTAACTTGTGGACACCTCATCCTTCCTGCCCTGCTCTCTAGTCCTGGTTTCCGTTTCCTGCCTACAGATCAGCCCTCCTCAACTCCAGTGTCACTCCAATAAGGCCCAGAAACCAGCCCGGTTGCCTGGGCCCAGCCTTCCCTCTTCTCTGGTTCTACCCCCCTCAGTATTCACCTGTGCCAACTCATGCTCTTGGTCAGGACTAAAAGACCGTTCACAGTTTACTGTATGACAAGAAATTACCTGAATAAATACAAGACTGTATACATTAACCATACAATCACATCATTAGTGAGTTTCCCAGACCTCTGAAGAAGTACATGTAAAAGCAAGAATACCAGTGTTTGGTGACTCTGGGACAGGAGATACTTTCTGCATCTCTCAGCAATGGAGGCTGCTTTTCTAGCTTGCTGGTGGTTAGCTGGGCAACACTGCAGAATAACCTCTCATACTGCAGCCAGTGTGGAAGAATATCTAAAGACAACAACTCCCCACTTTGTTTCTATTGTTTAAACCTTTTCACAAGCTATTTCCAAGATGTTTGAATAATGCAATCATCCCAAAGGACAAACTTAAGGGCTTTGGTTTACAAAATTTTGTAGACTTCCCATTCTACTCTGAGCCATAGCATGAAAACAACATCTGCCCTCATTTCCTACTGCCAAAACCCTTCCCTTAGAAGCCCCAGCCCAAGTTGGTGGTGTCCTCCTCACTCACTGCCAGGAGGACCACACACACCTGCCCAGTTTGGTCACCAGTCACCTTTCCAACTTCATTCTTGTACACACTGAGGTCCATGTACCTCAGTGGTCCCCAAACCTGGCTGATGAGAGTTGAAGGCTGATGAGAGGCAAAGTCACATGAGAGCATGTGACTAGTACAGCTCCTAGCCTTCAGACACACTGAGTTGAATTTTGGGGATGTGGGGCTGAGAATATTTGACATGTCCCTGGATAATGACAATGATTTGTTCTTCATTCTCAGATATATTTTCCACTCCAGTTGCTGGCTAGTTTCCCTTGTGCTATTTTACCAGCTTCACTATTCAATTGTCTTTCTTCCATAAAGTTTCAATCTACCATCCTATCTGAAAGAGACTCTACTCCTCTGTGTTCAAGGACCAGAACATTCTCCATCAGGTTCCCATCATTTTTTTGGTTTGGTTTGACAGTACAAACCTGCAGACCAGCATCCATTCTCGGCCCACTTAGACCATTTCCCACAGAACAACCAAGCTGATCTTTGCAAAATCTAAATCCACATTATACCAGTTAGAGTGTGTCCTGGGCCTTGCACTATGCAGCCTTTCCCTGTGGCTCAGTCTCCTTTGGTATATCTTCCATCGCAGTCACACTGTGCTTCTCCAGCTTGCCCCTCCTCAGTTCTTGGAATGTCCCATGTTATTTTCCCTGCCCCATGATCTTTGCACATGCTGTTCCCCTAATGCTTATTGCCCAGTCGGAGACTAAGCATGTTCTGAAAGCTACTAAAGCCCAGGCAACCAAAAAATGAGCAAAAAACCTTCAGAGCATATTTGGAAATTGAAAAGAAAACACGAAAATAATTATCACAGGAAAAGATCACAATTTTACTGGTCTTCCTAGATTCTTTGAAATTTCGGTTTAGTTAAGTATTTATTTTTAAACACATGCAGCAGGGAGGGCACCATCATTTTGTTCTGGCCCCCACTCCCAGAGGCTCTCATTCAGAAGGTCTGGGATGCACCTGAGAATCCATGTTAACAATTTTCCAGGGGGAGCCTGGGTGGCTCAGTCGTTAAGCATCTGCCTCCGGCTCAGGTCATGATCCCAGGGTCCCAGGATCAAGCCCCACGTCGGGCTCCCTGCTCAGCGGGAAGCCTGCTTCTCCCTCACCCTCTCCCCCTGCTTGTGTTCCCTCTTTTGCTGTGTCTCTCTCTGTCAAATAAATAAATAAAATCTTAAAAAAAAAAATTTTCCAGGTGCTATTGGCGCTGCTGGCATTGATCAACCTGTATTTACAATTTTGAGTACACAACAGAGTCTATACATTTTGCTGAGCCCTTAAAAATACAGTTGCCTGGGCTTACCCATGACCAATTAAATAAGAGTCTCTGGGGACAGGGGCAGGAACCTTTATGTTAAGCTTCCCACGGATTTAATTATGCAGCCAGTGTGAAAAACCACTCGTTTAGGAATCGCACTCTGAAGCCACAATCTCTGCCCCTACCCCCATCCCAAAACATTCTCCACCCTCAGGACTGTTAACTTTAATCCTATCCTTTATTTTTTTTTAAGATTTATTTATTTATTTGAGAGAGAGAGAGAGTACACACAAGGGTGGGGGATAGAGAGGAGCAGAGGGAGAGAGAGAGAATCTCAAGCAGACTCTGAGCTCAACCAGGAACCCGACACGGGGCTCCTTCCTACAACCCTGAGATCATGACCTGAGTCAAAACCAAGAGTCAGATGTTTAACCCAGGCACTCCTTTACCTACCCTTTAGATGCAACTTGTGTCACTTCCTTTTTTATATTTCCTAATGTATCTGTGTCTCTTTCCTTCAGAGATTATCTCAGACTATAAAAATAGATAATTGATATGATGATTTCCGGACTGTCTCTTTCTTTGCAAGGCTCTAAGTTCCATGTTCCTGTGTGCGGCTCCCTGCTCAGCGGGGAGCCTGCTTCTCCCTCTGCCTCTGCCCCTCCCCCCGGCTTGTGCATGTGTGCTCTCTCTCTCAAATAAATAAATAAAATCTTTAAAAAAAAACTAGGTTGAGAGACTTAATGCAAAAGGACCAGCAATACCAGAGGCTAGGAGAACAATCAAATCAGTATGTTTAAAATAAATATGCTTAAGAATGATTAAAGATATAAACGAAAAAATAAAAACCTGGAAAAAAGCAACAAGATGTGAATAAAGGGATATTAAAGAGGCTACAGTGTTGAGAGCATCATAGGCACAAGAGCTGCCTTGGTAAACCAGGGAGGTCTCAGAGCATCCCAAGTATGCCTCCACACTCCCACGGCGGCAGAGGACTGAGCAGAGAAGGGGACAGTCCTAATAGGAGGCTTGAGCAAAGAAAGAAGAAAAGGAGCCTCCCTGCATGGACAGAGGTGCCCAGAGGCCAAGGAAGACCTGCTGTCTCCTCAGCCGATGTGCAGGAGCATCAGAGATCAGGGAGGCCAGGATAAGTGGTCTGACCGGAAGCTGTCTCCTTATTGCAGGGAAAGAAGAAAGTCATGCCAGGGAGAAAGGAAACTGAGGTCAGCTGAGGATTTACTTGAAGGGGCTAACTCAAAATCAGAAACAACTAACTATCCGGAATTGACAAGTTTGTTATCTGCCATCAAGGGGAATGGGGACTGAGTTAACAGAAATAAAGAAAGGTACTAAGCTGTCATGCCTAATTTTGCTTTTCATAACTCTGAAAGCCTGACCCTTTACACTACATAAGCAGGCCTTTGCTGTTTTGTAGTGAGAGGAATCTTCCTATTACATAAATAATTCCACTCTTAGATTTGTCTGCTTGCAAGTAAGATACGGTACTCATTTTAAATATTGTGTTTCATGATTTAAAAGGCAGTCCTCTGCCAAGGACAGAGGCACAAATCTCTACAAAAGAGTTTCTCATTCCTAGCCCACATTCCCCCACCTGTTGGATGTGGAGGATATGTATGAACCCCAATTCTGTTATGGAAACAGTAGCTCAGACTCCAAAAGGAGCACTTTCACTATAGATGAACTTACTAGTGTCCTGTTCATATAGTCAGTCTCATAATCCAGTGAATGCCAGGCTGCCTTTAAGAGATGGAGTTCTACTCTCTCTGTCTGTGCTGAGCAATAAAGGTCATCAGAACCTGCAAAGCTGAAGGTCAAATTTTGCACATAGAAAATTCACACTAAAGAGTCCAGGGGACATGTTATCCATGTTCTATCCATTGGAGGCCAGCATCATATATAGATGTTAGCACTTCCATCCCCTCTCTGCTTGCCCTCATTAGGGTTCTTGACCAGGCAGAATGATCTCCTCTCACTTTAATTCTGCCTGGTAGCCCATCTCCATTCACACTTGGACCCATAAAAGGAGCCAACTAAGAAGAGTAAGAATAACTCAGGGGCTTCTAGTCTCTATTAGTAACAGTTTCCCAAATAAGAACTTTTTAAAATATCATCACTGAAGCCTCAAAAGGGAGAGATTCCAGCTCTATTCTGATATGGATTTCATCAGAAAAATCCCCACCATCTGTAAGAGCCAAAAGAGATGCACAAAAAACATAAAGCACTTTAGAGTAAACCTAGCAAGATTGTGCAAAACATTTATGAGAATAACTTTAAAATTTGCCTGAATGACACACAAGTAGATTTGAACAAAGAGATATACCTTGTTCTCAGACAGGATGTATTAACATCATAAAAATGTCACTTCTGTCCAAGTAAATATATAAAGATACAGTGATAAAAATGCCACAGTGGGTTTTTTTTTCCCCCTAAAGACTGACAATTTGATTCTAAGGTTCTTACAGGAAATAAATGTAGAAGAATTAGCCAAGTTAATCCTGAAGGGGATCAGCAACTACTGTGAAAAACTCCCAAAGTCCTCTTCCCTGCTTGCATTCTTCTCTCAAAAGCCTTAAGGCCCTAGGGAGAAGCCGCAAATTCTCCTACCCCAGAGCATAGGTAAAGACACATTGTTGTTGAGGAAAAGAAAAAGGGGGGAAATCCTCTTATCCTGTCAAAGTAGCAGGAAACAGTCCTGGGCCCCAGATCCTATATCAACAGTATAGTAGTCCTCTCTTCACGGAAGGACTAAGATACTCTCCCAGACAAGGCCTGATATAGATACAATGTGGTGTTTGACTGACTGCCATGGGGAGGAAGGGTAAAAAACTCCACACCAAAGGCCCAAGCAGACAGGCTTGACCAAAGACTGAGGCTGGACCAAGATGACAGAGAATTCCCCTGGCACTCAACTCCAGCCTAGCAAGGAATGATTAACAAGAAAGAGCTACCTCTCAGTGAGTGGAGGCATGGGGGTGGGGGAAGCGAGACCATGGAAAGAGATCCCCTTTGTGGTTCAGGTCTGAAAACTGAGGCTGAAGCAAAATATTGAGAAAGAGACTCCATCACTCCAATCTGCACCCTAAGCACAAGGCATCACGATTGGAAACTGAAGGCAAGAAAAACAACAGAAAACGCAAACCTAGCTCAGGTCCTAACTAAATTGACTCAATTTTCTGATTTAACTGCCTGAGAGGAGGTATACCTATTTCCAGACATATATTCTATTTATTTTAGTATCTTGGTACCCAGTAAAAAATTATGAGGCACACGAACAAGCAAGGGAGGAAAAAAACAAACAAACAAAAAACACATCCTCAAGAGACAAAGCAATCAACATAAGCACACTCAGAGATGACCTGGATTTTGGAACTATCAAATAGACTTTAAATAACTATGACATATGTAAAAAGATCCAGTGGAAAATATGTACCACACGTACAAACAGATGGTAAATTTCAGCAGAGAGATGAAAACCAAAAAAAGGACTCAAGTAGAAATTGCTATAAATAAATACATGGCATCGAAGGTAAATATATATAGAGATGAAGAATTCCATTGATGGGGCCATCAGTAGATTTGAACCAGCTGAGGAAACAACCAGTGAAGTTGGAGATACTTTAATAGAAATTACCCAAAATGAAACATAGGCTAGGATATTATAAGAAAAAAAAAAAAACTATACTTCATAAACATATGGACAAAACTCCTCACCAAATTATCAGTAAGTCAAATTCAGCAATATATAAAAAGATAAAACATCATGACTAAGTGGGGATTTATCATAGAAATTCAAGGTTGGTTTGACATTTCAAAATCAATTAATGTATTTCATGTTATCACAGATTTTTTTAAAAGACAATAAGATTATCTCAATAGATGCAGGAAAAGCATTTGACAAAATTCAAAATCCATTCATAATAAAAATTCTAAGAAAACTAGAAATTAAAGATAATTTCCCCAACCTGATGAAGAGCATCTATGAAAAATTTATAGCTAATATCATAATTCACAGTGAAAGACTTAATAATTTCCACCTTAAGATAAGGAGCAGGGCAAGAATATACTCTCTCATGACTTTTACTCAACATCATACTGTTAGGCCTAGCCAGTCATATAAGAAAAGAAAAAGAAATAAAGAACATACAGATTTTAAAGTAATAAGTTAAAATGCTTTTTTTCATGGTTGCCATAATTGTCTACATAGAAAAACTCAAGAGTCCAAATAAGCTATTAGAACCATAGGCGAGCTTAGAAATATTAATATTAAAAAATCATTTGTATTTCTCTATGTAGCTAGCTTATTTTTAGAATTGGAAATTGAAATTAGGAAAACAGTCCTGTTTACTATAGCGTCAAAAATATGAAATTTTTAAGTATATATCTAACAAAATATGTGGAATATTTTTATTGAAAACTAATATAACATTGATGAGAGAAATCAAAGATCTAATAAATGGAGACATTTATGAGATAGGAGACTTATTTTGTAAAGATGTCAAATCTCTTTCAAATGGATATACAGATTCAATCCATGCCAACAAAATTCAAAGTAAGGTTTTTTTTGGAAAAATTGACAAACTGAGTGTCAAATTATTAGGCGAAGAAGTAAATAACCAGAAAAGCAGTTGTAGGGTACAAGTATAAACATTCTTATAAATTCTAAGAAAATCTGGGAGAAGATCCTTGCTACCATAGGATAGGCAAAGACTCATACAAGGCACAAAAGCACAATTCATTAAAAATTGATTAATTGGACTCAATTAAAATTTAAAACTTTTTTCCTCAAAAAAGACTATTCAAAACATAAAACTTATACTTGGAGAAAATATTTGCAAAACACATAACTGATATAGGACGGATATCCAGAACATATAAATAATTCTCAAAACTCAATAGTAAGAAACCAAACAATCCAATTTTTATTTTTTTATTATTTTTTTAAAGATTTATTTATTTGAGAGAGAGGAAGAGTGCATGTGTGCCAGTTGGGGGGAGGGGCAGAGGGAGAGAATCTTTAGGCAAACTCCCTGATGAGCACGAAGCCCAACATGGGCTCCATCTCACAACCCATGAGACCGTGACCCTGAACCAAAACCAAGAGTCAGACACCTAACTGCCTGTGCCACCCAGGTGCCCCAAACAAACAATCCAATTTTTAAATAGTGGGCAAAATATTTTAACAGATTCTTTACCAAAAAAATATACAGCTGGCAAATAAAAACATTAAAAGATGCTTAATATCATTAGTCTTTAGAGAAACGCAGGTTAAAAACCAGAATGAGATCGAAGGAAGGAAGGAAGGAAGGAAGGAAGGAAGGAAGAGTGGGAGGGAGGGAGGGAAACTTGGACAGTAAGAAGTGTGGATAAGGATGTGTGGAGCAACTAGAACTAGGACTCTAATTCAGTGCTGGTATGAATACAAATTGATACAGACACTTTGGGAAACAGTTTGGCAATCTCTTATAAAGGTAAAAATATACTTAAAATAAAAAAAATTCAATCATTCCACTTCTAGTTATTTACCTATGAGAAATGAAAAATCTATGCCCACAAAAATGTTTCCAGGGGTTTTATTTGAAATCATGTCAAGTGTCCAAATGTTGAATCGATTTTTAAAATTTGTGGTACATAAATACAAGGGACTGCTATGTATCAATAAACCTGCTGATATGCACAACGTGGATTACACTGCATTATACTAATAAACTATACTAAGTGAAAGAAGCCAGACTCAAGATTCCACGATGTATGATTCCCTTTACAGGACATTTTGGAAAAGGCTAAACCATAGGGACAGAAGACAGATTAGTGCCAGCCAGGGGCTGGGTTAGGGGAGGAGACTGAGCAGAAAAGAGAACAAGAAAATTAGTGGGGTGATGGAAATGCTCTATAGCTTGACTGTAGTAAAGCTACATGATTTATACACTTGTAAAAACCTCATAGAACTCTACCAGGGTGAATTTTACTGTGCATACAATAAAATCCACCTACAAATTGTAAACATAATTAAACATAGAAAATAATTAATTAAATTAACTTTAAAATACAATTCCTCTAATTGTACATCCTCTATGGGATATATTGGGGTTTTTCTCCTTAAGGGATATATTCTAAGAACAAAAAGAACTGAAAAAAAAAATTTTAACTTAGATATTCTTAGTGTTTGTAAGTAAAATTTGTATTGTAATTATGAAACTATTTTGTATACAGTATAGGATAAAGCAAGCAAATAAATATATTAATATTATTAGGAACTAATATTTGAACTATAAGAGAAAAGAAGCATTATATGAAATTAAGGTAAGTAAAAATCTTATCATTCTTTATTTTTAATTGGAACTCATATGAAGTCATAATTTATATGCATTCTAACATTGTCCACGTAAAGCAGTTAGAAATAGTAACAACTCAATAAGAAAGAGCAGAGTTAATATTTAACTACTGATTTCTAAACTATGATTTCTCCACATTCCACAGTATAAGATACCACAGCTTGTTACAGTAATAACTAATCCTAATCCCAGGTTTGGGGCAAGTAAGACACAGACAGTGAAGTCTAAGAAAACAGCAAAGGGCTCAGATAGTAATGGCACCATATCAAAGAAACACAGAAGCTTTCTTAGAGTAGCTTCCACTAACCCAATTGGGAACATTTGGGTGTCAAAAAGAACAAGGATGGCAATGAATGATAACACATTGAATTTTCTAAAATGAATCCATAATGATTACAGAGAAGGAGCAAGACCAAAAAATAAAAATCTCTTCTTTGTAGAAGAATACCAGTTAATAGGTGAAGAACGAATAATAATATTAGAAAAATTACCATTTTGCAATCCCCAAGTAATAATTGTAGCAGGCAAGAATCACTGATGGATCATGAAAATATAAGATGAGAAGTTGGGGAACAGAAAGTCACACAGTCAAGTATTTCCCCATGGATTATTTATTAAAACCAGAGGGAGAAATGTACCTCACTCTAGAGAGACCACACTGGTCACTAATTTAACCAAGTGACCAGATTTAGGATTACCAGTGGTGGAGCAATCTGACGTCAAGCACTCCTGGTGTAAAACATTAAGGAATATACAAAACCAATGTAATACTTTTGCCAAAGCACCCGAATCTAACAATGAAAAATCAAGCAGGAAAATCCACAATATAGAAAATTCCATAAGAAGACTAGCCTGGATTCTTCAGAAAGGTCATTGTCATGAGAACAAAACCAAACAAAAAGAAATGTGGGCGATTAAAAGAGAATGAAAGGGAAACAAAGGCAAAAATGAACTATTGGGACTTCATCAATATAAAAAGCTTTTGCACGGCAAAGGAAACAGTCAACAAAACCAAAAGACAACCAACGGAATGGGAGAAGATATTTGCAAATGACATATCAGATAAAGGGCTAGTATCCAAAATCTATAAAGAACGTATCAAATTCAACACCCAAAGAACAAAGAATCCAATCAAGAAATGGGCAAAAGACATGAACAGACATTTCTGCAAAGAAGACATCCAAATGGCCAACGGACACATGAAAAAGTGCTCAACATTGCTTGGCATCAAGGAAATACTAATCAAAACCTCAATGACATACCACGTCACACCAGTCAGAATGGCTAAAATTAACACGTCAGGAAACCACAGATGTTGGTGGGGATGCAGAGAAAGGGGAACCCTCCTACACTGTTGGTGGGAATGCAAGCTGGTGCAGCCACTCTGGGAAACAGTATGGAGGTTCCTCAAGAAGTTATAAATAGAGCTACCCTATGACCCAGCAATTGCACTACTAGGTATTTACCCCAAAGATACAAATGTAGTGATCCGAAGGGGTACATGCACCCCGATGTTTACAGCAGCAATGTCCACAATAACCAAACTGTGGAAAGAGCTCAGATGTCCATCGACAGATGAATGGATAAAGAAGATGTGGTATATATATACAATGGAATATTATGCAGCCATCAAAAAATGAAATAACGAAATCTTGCCATTTGCAACAACGTGGATGGAACTAGAGGGTATTATGCTAAGCAAAATAAGTCAATCAGAGAAAGACAGGTATCATATGATTTCACTCATATGTGGAATTTAAGAAAGAAAACAGAGGAGCACAGGGGCACCTGGGTGGCTCAGTCAGTTAAGCGTCTGCCTTTGGCTCAGGTCATGATCCCAGAATCCTGGGATTGAGCCCCACGTTAGGCTCCCTGCTCAGTGGGGAGCCTGCTTCTCCCTTTTCCCCCTGCTTGGGCTCTCTGTCTTGCTATCTCTCTCTCCCTCTAATAAAAAAACAAAAAAAATATTTTTTAAAAAAAACAGAGGAGCATAAGGGGAGGGAAGGGAAGGAAAAATAAAACAAGATGAAATCAGAAAGGGAGGCAAACTCTAAGAGACTCTTAATCATAGGAAACAAACTGAGGGTTGCTGAAGGGGAGGGGGTGGGAGGATGGGGTAACTGGGTGATGGGCATTAAGGAGGGCACGTGATGTAATGAGCACTGGGTATTATATAAGACTGATGAATCACCAACCTCTACCTCTGAAACTAATAATACACTATGT
Source organism: Phoca vitulina (assembly GCF_004348235.1). Lineage (NCBI taxonomy): Eukaryota > Metazoa > Chordata > Mammalia > Carnivora > Phocidae > Phoca > Phoca vitulina. Next base: position 29,722,482 of record NW_022589717.1, on the reverse strand, counting down.
TAATGAATTGAATTTAGATTTTAAAAAAAGATTAAAGGAGAATGAAAAGACAACCAGATGCAATGCATCAACCATACCTGAATCTTACATCAATCAATTGACCAATCAATCAATACAACGAAAGACATCTGAGAATTGAAGAAATTTTAATATGGACTTCATGCCAAATGATATAATGGACTTGTTATTACTTTGAGGGATATGATAATGGTTCTGTGGTTACATTCTTACGCTTAGGAGAGACATGATAAGGTCCACAGAGGTGAAGAGTCACAGCATCTGCAACTTAGTTGCAAGTAGTTCAGTAAAAATATATAAATAGATGGGGGGGGCGGAGCAAGATGGCGGAGGAGTAGGAGACCTGGATTTCGTCTGGTCTCAGGAATTCAGCTGGATAGGGATCAAACCATTCTGAACACCTACAAACTCAACAGGAGATTGAAGAAAAGAATAACAACAACTCTCTGAACAGAAAAGCGACCACTTTCTGGAAGGTAGGACGTGTGGAGAAGTGAATCTGAGGCAATATTCGGGAGGATTGATGGCGGGGGAGGGGGCCTCCAGCCGCTGCTTCTGGCAAGTGATAGAGCAGCAGAGCACAAAATCGGAACTTTTAGAAGTCGGCTCCGCTGAGGGACGTCGCTCCAGTGGCTAAGGGGGGGTGGAAACCTCACGGGACAGTGTGGTCTCAGGACCCTCGGGGTCACAGAAAGACCGGGGGTGCCTGAGTGCGGCAGAGCTCCCAGGTATCGGAGCGGGGAAGCCGGCTGCAGAGACGGAGCTGAGGAGCGGGCTCTCAGCTCGGGGCTGCCATAAACCGTGATCCACGGCACAGTCGGGCCACTGCTCTTCCAGCAGGGACCCAACAAGTGACAGATCCGGGGAGACTCCTCTTCCTGCCCCGGGAGGAGCCGCACGGGAGTGCACCGCAGGGATCTGCTGGGGTTGGAGACTCCACACCTAGTCGGGTGCCAGAGACAGAAACGCTCGGTCACAGGCCGGGTGAGCACGGAGTGCGGCCGGAGACCGGGGAGACGGGAGTGACTGACTGCTTTTCTCTGGGGGCTCACTGAGGAGCGGGGCCCCAAGTTCTCGGCTCCTCCGGGACACAGATTAGGAGGCCGCCATTTTCACTCTTGGCCTCCAAAGCTGTACGGAAAGCTTGCAGGGAACAAAAGCTCCCAAGAGCAAACCCCAGCAGGTTACTTAGCCCAGACCGGGCAAGGGTGGTGCAATTCCACCTCCAGCAAAGACATTTGGGAACCACGGCAACAGGCCCCTCCCCCAGAAGATCAGCGAGAACAGCCAGCCAAGACCAAGTTTACCGATCAATGAGAACGGCAGAACTCCAGCGCTAGGGGAATACTGCACATAGAATCCATAGCTTTTTTACCATGATTCTTTAGTCTTTCAAAGTTAATTTTTTTTAACTGTCTTTTTTTTTTTAATTTTTCTTTTTCCCTTTTTCAACCAACATCTTATCAATCCCTTTTTTAAAAACATTTTTATTTTTCATTTTTAGAGTCATATTCTATCCCTTCATAGTAGTTACCTTTATTTTTGGCATATATATATAAGTTGTTCTCTCTTTAAAATTTTGAGATAGTTTCTTCTAACAGATCAAAATATACCCTAAATCTCTAGTGTATGGTTTTGTTCTACTCTCCTGCCTGATCACATTCTCTCCCTTTTTTTTCTTTTTTTTAAATCCTCTTCTTTCTTTTTTCAAACAACTTCTTATCAATCCTTTTATAAAATTTTTTATAATTTTCATCTTTACAGTCATATTCCATCCCTTCATCATATCAACCCTTATTTTTGTACATATATAAGTTTTTCTTTCTTTAAAATTTTGGGAGGCACTTTCTTCTAACAGACCAAAATACATCCAAAATCTAGTGTGTGGCACTGATCTATGCACCAGCCTGATCATATTTGATCATATTTTGTTTTTTTGTTTTGTTTTGTTCTGTTTTTGTTTGTTTTTATCTTTTTCTTTTTCTTTTTTCTTCTTTTTCTTTTTCTTTTTTCTTTCTTTCCCTTTCTTTTCCCCCGGCTTCAGGTCTTTTCTGATTTGTTTAGAGTATATTTTCTGGGGACATTGTTACCTTGTTAGCATTTTGTTCTCTCATTAATCTATTCTCCTCTGCACAAAATGACAAGATGGAAAAAATCACCTCAACAAAAAGAACAAGAGGTAGTACCGACTGCCAGGGACCTACTCAATACGGACATTAGTACGATGTCGGATCTAGAGTTCAGAATCATCACTTTAAAGATACTAGCTGGGCTTGAAAAAAGCATGGAAGTTATTAGAGAAGCCCTTTCTGGAGAAATAAAAGAACTAAAATCTAACCAAGTCGAAATCAAAAAGGCTATTAATGAGGGGCAATCAAAAATGGGGCCGCTAACTGCTAGGATAAATGAGGCAGAAGAGCGAATCAGTGATATAGAAGACCAAATGATGGAAAATAAAGAAGCTGAGAAAAAGAGAGATAAACAACTACTGGATCACGAGGGCAGAATTCAAGAGATAAGTGATACCGTAGACGAAACAACATTAGAATAATTGGGATCCCAGAAGAAGAAAGAGAGAGGTGGCAGAAGGTATATTGGAGCCAATTATAGCAGAGAACTTCCCTAATTTGGGGAGGGAAACGGGCATCAAAATCCAGGAAGCACAGAGAACCCCTCTCAAAATCAATAATAATAGGTCAACACCCCGACATCTAATAGTAAAACTTACGAGTCTCAGAGACAAAGAGAAAATCCTGAAAGCAGCTCAGGAGAAGAGATATGTAACCTACAATGGTAGAAACATTAGATTGGCAACAGACTTATCCACAGAGACCTGGCAGGCCAGAAAGGACTGGCATGATATATTCAGAGCACTAAATGAGAAAAATATGCAGCCAAGAATACTATATCCAGCTAGGCTGTCACTGAAAATAGAAGGAGAGATAAAAAGCTTCCAGGACAAACAAAAACTAAAGGAATTTGCAAACACAAAACCAGCCCTACAAGAAATATTGAAAGGGATACTCCAAGCAAAGAGAGAGCCTAAAAGTAACATAGACCAGAAAGGAATACAGACAATATACAGTAACAGTCACCTTACAGGCAATACAATGGCACTAAATTCATATCTTTCAATAGTTACCCTGAATGTAAATGGGCTAAATGCCCCAATTAAAAGACACAGGCTATCAGATTGGATTAAAAAACAAGACCCATCAATATGCTGTCTGCAAGAGACTCATTTTAGACCCAAAGACACCCCCAGATTGAAAGTGAGGGGGTGGAAAACCATTTATCATGCTAATGGACACCAAAAGAAAGCTGGGGTGGCAATCCTTATATCAGACAAATTAGATTTTAAACCAAAGACTGTAATAAGAGATGAGGAAGGACACTATATCCTACTTAAAGGGTCTATCCAACAAGAAGATCTAACAATTGTAAATATCTATGCCCCTAACATGGGAGCAGCCAATTATATAAGGCAATTAATAACAAAAGCAAAGAAACACATTGACAACAATACAATAATAGTGGGGGACTTTAACACCCCCCTTACTGAAATGGACAGATCATCTAAGCAAAAGATCAACAAGGAAATAAAGACTTCAAATGACACACTGGACCAAATGGACTTCACAGACATATTCAGAACATTCCATCCCAAAGCAACGGAATACATATTCTTCTCTAGTGCCCATGGAACATTCTCCAGAACTGATCACATCCTAGGTCATAAATCAGGTCTCAACCGGTACCAAAAGATTGGGATCATTCCCTGCCTATTTTCAGACCACAGTGCTTTGAAACTAGAACTCAATCACAAGAGGAAAGTCGGAAAGAACTCAAATACATGGAGGCTAAAGAGCATCCTACTAAAGAATGAATGGGTCAACCAGGAAATTAAAGAAGAATTAAAAAAATTCATGGAAACAAATGAAAATGAAAACACAACTGTTCAAAATCTTTGGAATGCAGCAAAAGCAGTCCTAAGAGGAAAGTATATAGCAATACAAGCCTTTCTCAAGAAACAAGAAAGCTCTCAAGTACACAACCTAACCCTACACCCAAAGGAGCTGGAGAAAGAACAGCAAATAAAGCCTAAACACAGCAGGAGAAGAGAAATAATAAAGATCAGAGCAGAAATCAATGAAATAGAAACCAAAAGAACAGTAGAACAGATCAATGAAACTAGGAGCTGGTTCTTGGAAAGAATTAACAAGATTGATAAACCCCTGGCCAGACTTATCAAAAAGAAAAGAGAAATGACCCAAATCAACAAAATCATGAATGAAAGAGGAGAGATCACAACCGACACCAAAGAAATACAAACAATTATAAGAACATATTATGAGCAACTCTATGCCAGCAAATTAGATAACCTGGAAGAAATGGATGCATTCCTAGAGATGTATCAACTACCAAAACTGAACCAGGAAGAAATAGAAAACCTGAACAGACCTATAACCACTAAGGAAATGGAAGCAGTCATCAAAAATCTCCCAACAAACAAAAGCCCAGGGCCAGATGGCTTCCCAGGGGAATTCTACCAAACATTTAAAGAAGAATTAATACCTATTCTGAAACTGTTCCAAAAAATAGAAATGGGAGGAAAACTTCCAAACTCGTTTTATGAGGCCACCATTACCTTGATCCCCAAACCAGACAAAGACCCCATCAAAAAGGAGAATTACAGACCAATATCTTTGATGAACATGGATGCAAAAATCCTCACCAAAATACTAGCCAATAGGATCCAACAGTACATTAAAAGGATTATTCACCACGACCAAGTGGGATTTCTCCCTGGGCTGCAAGGTTGGTTCAACATCCACAAATCAATCAATGTGATACAATACATTAACAAAAGAAAGAACAAGAATCATATGATCCTCTCAATAGATGCAGAAAAAGCATTTGACAAAGTACAGCATCCTTTCTTGATAAAAACTCTTCAGAGTATAGGCATAGAGGGTACATACCTCAATATCATAAAAGCCATCTATGAAAAACCCACAGCAAACATCATTCTCAATGAGGAAAAACTGAGAGCTTTCCCCCTAAGGTCAGGAACGCGGCAGGGATGTCCACTATCACCACTGCTATTCAACATAGTATTAGAAGTCCTAGCCACAGCAATCAGACAACAAAAAGAAATAAAAGGCATCCAAATTGGCAAAGAAGAAGTCAAACTCTCACTCTCTGCAGATATGATACTTTATGTGGAAAACCCCAAAGACTCTACCCCAAAACTGCTAGAACTCATACAGGAATTCAGTAAAGTGGCAGGATATAAAATCAATGCACAGAAGTCAGTGGCATTCCTATACACCAACAACAAGACAGAAGAAAGAGAAATTAAGGAGTCGATCCCATTTACAATTGCACCCAAAACCATAAGATACCTAAGAATAAATCTAACCAAAGAGGCAAAGGATCTGTACTCAGAAAACTATAAAATACTCATGAAACAAATTGAGGAAGACACAAAGAAATGGAAAAATGTTCCATGCTCATGGATTGGAAGAACAAATATTGTGAAGATGTCAATGCTACCTAGAGCAATCTACACATTCAGTGCAATCCCCATCAAAATACCATCCACTTTTTCAAAGAAATGGAACAAATAATCCTAAAATTTGTATGGAACCAGAAAAGACCCCGAATAGCCAGAGGAATGTTGAAAAAGAAAAGCAAAGCTGGCGGCATCACAATTCCGGACTTCCAGCTCTATTACAAAGCTGTCATCATCAAGACAGTATGGTACAAAAACAGACACATAGATCAGTGGAACAGAATAGAGAGCCCAGAAATGGACCCTCAACTCTATGGTCAACTAATCTTTGACAAAGCAGGAAAGAATGTCCAATGGAAAAAAGACAGTCTCTTCAACAAACGGTGTTGGGAAAATTGGACAGCCACATGCAGAAGAATGAAACTGGACCATTTCCTTACACCACACACAAAAATAGACTTCAAATGGTTGAAAGACCTCAATGTGAGACAGGAGTCCATCAAAATCCTAAAGGAGAACACAGGCAGCAACCTCTTCGACCTCAGCCGCAGCAACTTCTTCCTAGAAACATCGCCAAAGGCAAGGGAAGTAAGGGCCAAAATGAACTATTGGGACTTCATCAAGACAAAAAGCTTTTGCACAGCAAAAGAAACAGTCAACAAAACCAAAAGACAACCAACAGAATGGGAGAAGATATTTGCAAATGACATATCAGATAAAGGGCTAGTATCCAAAATCTATAAAGAACTTATCAAACTAAACACCCAAAGAACAAGGAATCCAATCAAGAAATGGGCAAAAGACATGAACAGACATTTTTCTAAAGAAGACATCCAAATGGCCAACGGATACATGAAAAAGTGCTCAACATCGCTTCGCGTCAGGGAAATCCAAATCAAAACCTCAATGAGATACCACATCACACCAGTCAGAATGGCTAAAATTAACACGTCAGGAAACCACAGATGTTGGCGGGGATGCAGAGAAAGGGGAACCCTCCTACACTGTTGGTGGGAATGCAAACTGGTGCAGCCACTCTGGAAAACAGTATGGAGGTTCCCTAAAAAGTTGAAAATAGAGCTACCATACGATCCAGCAATTGCACTACTAGGTATTTACCCCAAAGATACAATTGTAGGGATCCAAAGGGGCACATGCACCCCGATGTTTACAGCAGCAATGTCCACAGTAGCCAAACTGTGGAAAGAGCCAAGATGTCCATTGACAGATGAATGGATATAGAAGATGTGCTATATATATACAATGGAATATGCAGCCATCAAAAGGAATGAGATTTTGCCATTTGCAACAACGTGGATGGACCTGGAGGGTGTTATGCTGAGCGAAATAAGTCAATCAGAGAAAGACATGTATCATATGACCTCACTGATATGAGGAATTCTTAATCTCAAGAAACAAACTGAGAGTTGCTGGAGTGGGGGGTGGGGTGGGAGGGATGGGGTGGCTGGGTGATAGACACTGGGGAGGGTATGTGCTATGGTGAGTGCTGTGAATTGTGCAAGACTGTTGAATCACAGATCTGTACCTCTGAAACAAATAATGCAATATATGTTAAGAAAAAAAAAGAAGAAGAAGAAGATAGCAGGAGGGGAAGAATGAAGGGGGCGAAATCGGAGGGGGAGACGAACCATGAGAGACGATGGACTCTGAGAAACAAACTGAGGGTTCTAGAGGGGAGGGTGGTGGGAGGATGGGTTAGCCTGGTGATGGGTATTAAAGAGGGCACGTTCTGCATGGAGCACTGGGTGTTAAGCACAAACAATGAATCATGGAACACTACATCAAAAACTAATGATGTAATGTATGGTGATTAACATAACAAAAAAATTAAAATATATATACATATATAAATAGATAAATAAGAGGAAAAATGTGAATAAGCGATACATCTAGTTATGAGGTCTATGGATTTTTTTTATTATACTAGTCTTTACCTTTTATGTAATTTGGAAATTTTAACGATAAGAAGTTTGGAGAAAAACTAACTGCCTTGATCAGTGTAGCCCAGGCCGGAGAGATATCTCTGCCCCATACTGAACAACGCATCTTGTATTGTGGTTGGGAGGAAGGGGTGAGCTTCTGAGGCTGCTACCCAGGGAGGGCTCTGGAGCTGCCGGGAAAACCAAGGCACTGATCTTTATCCCTAGGATTCTACTGCCCAAGGCCAGGGTACAAACTGCATTTTCCTCAACTGAGAACCTGGAAGATGCATACAATACTGAATAACCGAAGTCTGTGCTTCCCAGCAGTTTGAGAAAAGGCACTGAGCCAAAAGGTTATTAGTTTTAATTTTAGCTAAACCACTGGCAAAAATGTATGGCTGCCCTCAAATTCCTTGGGAATGGATGGAAAGCACAGGCTTCACTGGAAACCTGCAGCAAGACTGCAGTGAAATCGCTTAGGGAAGTCATTTTTATCCATTAATCGGCTTCAACAAACAACCATTCATCATTACACATCTCTTCTTAATCTTTAGTATCACATCTAATCAAATTTAGATACAAGAAAAGACAAAGACTTGGTATAAAATTCCATTGCTTTTTAAAAATCTCGTCAAGATTTGTGAAACTACGTTTTTTTTTTTGTTGGTTTTGTTTTTTTCTTTTTCTTCTTCACTAGATGTTTTATATAGGACTAGATGTTCCTCAAAGAATATTGTGGGGAGAGAGGGCCAGGGCTGGGCAGAGAGATGAAAACAGCAACTTTTCCAATGAAACAAATGGAGAAAGTTCTCCAAGCCACGTGTATACAAAGAGCCCATCCCAATCAAAGGACTCGATCTGATCCACTCCAATTAGGAGAGTATGCTTTGAATACTCAATTTTAATAAAATTGAAGCCAGGCCTTTGGTTGCTCAATCTTTTTAACCAGGTGCCAAAAATCTGGCCAAATGTATGGAAGCAGATTCCTCTTCTATGAACTGCTATGAGAACTTTGATGTTTATGCCTAGTAGAAGGAATCTAGGTTGATTACCCTCTCTTCCAAAAGAGCATCCCTTTCTTGGTAGAGAGCATTCCTCCTGATTTATCCAGCTTGGAAGGACACCATGAGCTTGGTGTTCCAAACCTACTTATTAAAGATCCCTTCCTTTTTTTGGATCAATCTTAAAAATCAAAGACTGTCACACAACAAAGTAATTTGCAATTTTTTTCTCCTGAAAAAAAATTATTTTTAAGATAATCCAAACATACTCTATATTTGCATTTTCAGTTCATTATTATTATTATTTAAGATTTTATTCTTTGAGAAAGAGGTAGAGAGAGAGCCAGAGAGAACATAAGCAGGGAAAGGAGCAGAGGGAGAGGCAGAAGCAGCCTCCCCGCTGAGCAGGGATCAGGATGCAGGACTCGATCCCAGAATCCTGGGATCATGACCTGAGTCGAAGGCAGACGCTTAACCAACTGAGCCACCCAGGCGACCCTGCATTTTCAGTTCTTTATTATTCTTTTTAAAAAGCAACAAAATGAAAACTCCATCCCTTTGATACTAGGGTTTGTAATTCCAAAAATGAGTTTCCTTTGTGTTTCTCAACCAACATGAGATTTCTCCTGACAAACTCTTCGTGCACAATGTACTTACGGCCCGTTGTTCTTAAGACTTCGTTGTAATAATTTAAAAAATATAACTAACTGGATATTCCAATGAAAATTCATGTAAATACCTCAGTACATAACATTTTTTAACGAGTTGCTGAATATAGCACCCCATTCCTGTTAGCACTTAGTACAAACATCTTGTCTTAATTCAACAGCTCGAATTTTCTTCAGACCTTGAGCACTCGATTAATTTCTGAATCTCAGCTGACACTGCCCTAAAAGGGTGAAAGAATTAATCACTCTGATGTCATTCCAGATAAGACAAGCACAGGTTTTAAAATGCTTGTCTTGCATGTGGGACTGGAATTTAAGACATCCTATATAGAAAATTCTTGCACAGCAACTGGGAAGTTAGTCGTGGACCTAGGCACTAGAAAAACATGTTTGTTTTTTGATACCTCTGCAAGGTAAATTTCATTATCCCCTCATTAAGGCCTATATTGGTAATTACACAGCACCCATCATCATCACTTGTAAAGAGAATGCTAGATGCATTGTTTATTTTATGCATAGGTACAGCCAACCAAACATGCTAAACCACTTAACACAGTTTATTGACACTGGCAAGGAACAACAATTTAGAAAAGCATATGACGCAGATTGTATATTACGGAGTTTTCAAGGTTTCTCTCCCCCTTTCCCCACCCTGCCCTACTATTCTTTAGAACAGCTTTCTACATTGAAAACATGTCAAAAATTTGGAAAGCAACAAGCAATCAGGTATTTTTTTTTTCTCCTGAAGCTATGATTTGATTTTGTGCCAATCTCAAGCTGTGGACCTTTGAAATTTAACCAGTCTTACTCATCCAAAATATGAAGATCCATCCAACAATAAATACCTATATTTGTCAGGTCTTCAAGCCTGAACCAGTGAGCAAAAATCAAGCTAAAGCTTTATGAAGAGCAACTTTGTAACCACCAAATTTCAAGGCAAACAAATAAAGAACATAATATCATTCACGTATTTAGTATTTAGTTTTAGTTTGGGCGAAATACTACAGTTAACTTTATGTTCTATATGAAAAAATAATACTAGCCTCAGTCCACAATCACCTATATGAATAGATTTCCTTTAAAAGACAATATATGAAATTTAGAGTATGTATTGTAGCACAATCTAGAACTATGTGATATGATGATTAATTCATCACTGATCATTACTGCATCATCAGATGTCATCAGTTAACATTTTGGCATGGAGGTAATGTTACATAGTGGATGAGAACACAACCAAACTGGATTTTGTCCGGTCATTCACCAGTTCTGTGACCATAGGCAAGTTAACTGGCCTTCTTCTGCCTCAGTTTCCTTGTCTGCAAAATGGGGATGATAATATCTTCTCCTAAGTAGACTATATTAAGATTTCAATAAGAAAATATCTGCAAAATCATTAGCACAGCTCCCAGCACATAACAAACAGTTATTGATAGCTATTTCTTTTAAACTCTAGATGCTGTCTTTCTAAAATAGTATTTGGTTTAGTTCACAGAACAAATACATTGTTCTAATGCACCAGCAGACATTTCCTTGAGAAACCTGATCTTTTTCTGACCTCCTCTGATACCTGTCTAGCCTGCTAGGGCTTCTGTATTCCTATAGACTAGGAAGGTAGTACTTGCTTGCTAAGTGCATTACATCTGGTATCTCATCAGTCCTCACACTAATTGTATGAAGCAGGAATCAGGACTATTTCGTTTTCCAGATTAAGAAACAGAGGCTTAGAACCCTAAGGTTACATAAGCAGGTTAAGTGGTGGAGGCAGCATGCAAATCTGTGAAATCTGATGTTAAGTAATAATCACCACCTTAATATGTCAGGTCCTATATAAGGGGAAAACAATATTTAGAAGGTGCTGAAAGGGAACCAGGTACTTGAGACTCACCTTATGGAGAGAGAGGAAGGTGAGCTCAGTGACGCTTGTAATCTGTGTTTTAGCATCTGCAGGACAACCGAAATATCTCTTGATTCAAGAGCACCAGTCTCCCAGCTGACGATCACATCAGTATGCACCACACACATTTATTTTTTTTTTTTTATTTTATTATGTCATGATAGTCACCATACAATAAATCATTAGTTTTTGATGTGGTGATCCACGATCCATTGTTTGCATATAACACCCAGTGCTCCATGCAGTACATGCCCTCCTTAATACCCATCACCGGGCTAACCAATCCCCCCTCCCCCCTCCCCTCTAAAACCCTGTTTGTTGCACCACGCACATTTGAATCACATTCCAAGTCAGCTGTTGATTCTGCCTTCTGATCCTGGCGCGTGAAAACAAAATCCAAATACACGCAGCTAATATATTACCCTCCAATTCGGAGATGGTTAGATTGTCACGGGGAGAGAGCAATGGGTCAAATGTCCATTTCTACCTGGACAAGCTGAACTGCTCTGAGATTCTGGGCCAAATACCAGCGGCTGCCCTGGTTCTCATCCTTGTGCAGAGTTTGGACCCCACGGAGTGTGAGGCAGACCTAGCACTTCGTGTTTATTAACTTAGTTCACCCGCACATGAATCCTATCTGTGATCAACCGCACTTTGTAGAGGAGAAAACGGAGGCAGGGAACCTTCCAATAACAATCCGAGTCGCATTGCACAGTGGACGCCTGGCATGCGGGGGCCAAAGCCAGCGGGCGCCACAGCACAGGCTCGGTCTCCCGGCCTGTGGAACACACGCCTGGGAAGGAAAACAGCCAGCGCCCAGCACTTTTGACTTAATGACGGTATCTCTCTCTCTCTCTTTCTCTCTCTCTCTCTCTCTCACACACACACACACACACTCGTGCCTTCACTTTTACCTCAAAGTCTCAAATACATTTAGATTAAAAAACAAAAAAGGAGGGCACCTGGGTGGCTCAGTGGGTTAAGCGTCTGCCTTCGGCTCAGGTCATGATCCCAGGGTCCTGGGATCGAGCCCTGCATCCGGCTCCCTGCTCCGCGGGAAGCCTGCTTCTCCCTCTCCCACTCCCCCTGCTTGAGTTCCCTCTCTCGCTGTGTCTCTCTCTGTCAAATAAATAAATAAAATCCTTAAAAAAAAAAAAAATGAACAAGTTTTGGAGATGAGTTAACTGTTACCCATCCACGATGGTTGCACAAGGTGAATGTACTCAACTTCATGCCACTGAACTATACACGTCAAAATGGTTAAAATAGTAAATTGTGTTATGTATAAATTCGGCCCCTACAATAATAATAAAAAAAAAAAACAGCAGAAGCCAAAGGAGAAAACTTGCTTTGGGATTATCTGACCCAAAGTGCCAATCATATGGAGAAGCCCTAGGTGACAGAACATGTGACAGATGAGGGACATCCTGTATTGCTTTGACTGGTTTTACTTTAACAATTTGAATATTTGCTGTCTGCCCTTTCCCAGAGAGAATACAGGACAGAGTTTGCTTAAGCTCCTGAGAGATTCAGCAGTTTCTAAAGGAAAGGTGCTTATTTCAGTAGGCACTCTGAATTTCCATGGCCTGGGATAAAGGTTTTATCAAATAATGATGGTCGTGGTCCAAGGCAGTTTCCAGGCTGAGATGGCCCTGTCATCTCTGTGTTTTGGAGGAAAAGTGATTTAGTTACAATATTATCTCTGCTGGTTCATTCAAAATTACAGAACAACATTCAAGTGAGAACAGATTTTCAGATTTAGAAGATAACTTTTGCCCATTAATCAGCAGCTGGAAAATAAGAACAAAAACCTTGGAAAAAGCTAAAACCCCAAACTGTCACATCCAGGACTTCTGTCCATAAGGATCCCATCTCTCAGTGAATCAAAACCTTACTCTTGAAGGTCGGGGTTTTCATACCAACCAAGATAAATAAAACTATTAATTTTTTTTCAGAATGTCTGCTAGAAATATAAATCCACATACCTGCTGGTTTTTAAAAAATCTGGTCTTAAAAACGGAAAATAAAATTTAATACCATGTTATTACTTACAGTTGTCATCGGCAGTGCTTCTAGCTGCCTTCTGAATTCTCAAGCACCACCCAGAGTTGTTTTTGTTTCAAAAAGGACTTTTCCCTCAAGATTTTATGAAGATCTCTAAATAGAATTGCATGCAATCCTATGAAGGGTATATTTTATTCATTTCACGTCCAGTTTGATTCTTACAATGTGAACTTTGTAATTTTCCAGAAAGAAAAAGCTGTATGTCATGTGATACTGCCATTATGCTATGTGGACCTATAGGATTTATACTGTACAAATCTGCGTGGGCCTGTGCCTGGAAATCGTCTCTAAACCCTTCATCCATACAGACCCCCGTGGGGACTTTACCTTTGGAACCAAAATGCTGGAAAATTGTTTGTAATATTTAAGCTTTTACTTCATAAACCTGTTGATGGTGATACTAATAGAGATACGTGAGATGAAGTAAAACAGTTTGTGTAACTTTTTTTGAAAGACCTAAATTATTTCTAGAAGTCTTAGCAAACCTTCCTTTCAACCTATTTCACAAATACATATCGAGCACCCTGCATGTGCTAGACACTGTTTTAGGCAATGGAAATACAAAGGTGAACAAAGACAGACTTGGTTCCATGTTTGCAAAACTGACTTTTTTAGTAGGGGGGGTTAGACCTTATACTGCTAATTAAACATAACTCATTAAACTGTGAATCGTTTAATTATCACTGTGAGTGCTACAGAGAGAACTGGAGGGTGCTATGAAAGTTTACCTGGAGAATCTCACCTTTTCTGAGGGTCAGGGTCGACTTCTTCAGAAAGGGATGCCTGAGCTCAGCATCCCCCATAGACCTATCCAAGAGTCCCCAGCCCTACACTTTAAAGAAGCCCATATTTCCCATTGTAGACCATGCTCAGGGTGCCCTGAACCTCTAAATCCCCATCTGAAGGACCTCATCTGGGTCTAACATCCCAAAGGGGCAAAGTATGAATACCCTAGATTTCAGGGGGCTGCTTGCATTGGTGTGAGCATGAACAGACTTTGATGTGCACACTGGGATGCTCACAGTCCTTTCACAATGTGCAAAGGAACCAAGGGTGGGGAAAGAAGGGAGATGAGGCTTTGGCCACTAGCAAAGAACCATGAGTTGTTGTCCTTATATCCCAACATTCTCATGTGGAACTCCAGGGGGTCTGAGAAGTCTACATTCTCTCTGTAGCATGTGAACCTCCATTTGCACTCTTGCTTTAAGTCCTAAAAATGTTATGGGTGGTCCCCGTTGATCTGGGCTTTGCAAGATGAGTTGGCATTGACTGGGCAAGGAGAGAAGGAGCATTCTGGGCAGAGGGGCCCACACAGGTGATGGCTTTGAGGTGGAGAGGAGGAATGTGTTTAAGAACTGAGAGGAAGCCACTGCCTCTGGGATACAGAGAGAGACTCAGCGTAGACTGGCTAAAGAACTGCCCAGAACAACAGAAGAACGTCTTTGAAGGAACATACTACATGACCCTAAATGAAAGCTCTCTGCAGCATATTTTTGAATAGCTCTTTAAAAAGCATGAAATAATTCATATTGCTAAACTAGAATTTCTATAGAATGTATACAAAAACATTGAAACAGATGTTTGAAGATAATTTTCTTTCAAATACTGAATTATCAGTGCTCCATTATCATCATAATCCCATGACATATAGACAATCATCTCCCATGTCCCTCAAGTCTCAAGCCTAGGAAGTGTGTCTGTTCCCATTGTTACTCCACCTCAATTTTTACATCCAATAAGTATTCATAATATTCATTCATCTCTTTACTAATTTAACTCACCTGTAGTTTCCTCAGCAGCAGTATAGGAATAATATTATAATAGAGATGTTCAGAGGATGAAACAAGCTGATATATAAAAAGTACTCAGAACAGCACCAGGAAACCACTAGGCTCATAACAGAATGATATGGTCCCTGGACCCATAGGAGCTTCCAATCACAGAAAAGCAAACATGTAAGTAATTCTGTGATTAGTATAGAAGAGCAGCAAGATTCTAAAACCACAGAGAAGGAACTGATTCATTCTACCTGTATAACAGAGTAAGGTTTCACAGGGAGGAGATATTTGGTCATAAGCCCAGAGGGAAAAGGACAGCTACCTTCCTTGGCAAAAGGGATGACATGACAGCATGGGGTAGAAGAATGTGTTGGGAAAGATTGGCTCATCAGGGTGACAGACAATGGAAGGGTCTAGTGTTGAGAGTTGAGCATGCTGGGACTCAGAGTTGAGCCAGGGGAAGGGAATTGTAGAAGTTGGACCTTTTTTGGTAGGGCAGTGTTTCTCAAAGGGTGGCCATTGGATATTAGAATCTCCTGGGGCAGCTTGTTAAGAATAAGGCTCCCTGGGTCCACTCCAGACATCATGAATTGGAATATGGGGCCTGGGGCACTTTAACAAGTTTTCCAGGTGATTCTTGTTTATCCTCATGGTGGCAATACCATGAGGAGTTAAAGGAAGTTTTTCAAGCATATAATTTATACAATGAGCTTTGTCTTACAAAGTGGCTAGCTAGGGGCAACCCGGTGGCTTATTTGGTTAAGTGGCAGACTCTTGATTTTGGCTCAAGTCATGAGCTCAGGGTCCTGGGATGGAGCTATGTATCAGACTCCATGCTCAGCAGGGAGTCTGCTTCAGGATTCTCTCCCACTTTCTCTTCCTCTGCCCCTTCCACCAATCTCTCTCTCTCTCTCTCTCCCCCTCCCTCCCTCAATTAAATAAATGAATCTTAAAAAAAAATCAAGTGGCTAGCTATATCCATACTATTGAGAAAACCAAGAAGTTCCCCTTTCAGAAGAAAAATACCTATTCAGGAATGTGGGTTTCCCTCCCAGAAAATAAACTGGTGTCAGATGCTTATTGGATAGATATGGGGGGGAATCTCAAAGCAAATATATTTTTGCTTATATTATTCTCACTGTTCCCTGGGACACTGACATCCAATGGGGAAAAGATACAAATTCTCCTAAAAATAAGACTTGTTAGTTTTTCCCTATTATGGAACACCTATTAAAGACCCCTAACCTAAAATAGCCTTGGGGTTTGTGAAACGCTACTGAGAAGACAAGTCAACAAAGAAATGGCTAATGTGAAAATTGGTAACGTTTCAGATTTCTAGGAATTAATGTCAATGAATTGCAGCACTTTCAAGCCTTCTTCCTTAAGATGCATTATCCTAAAACATTATGTATTACTCAGTGCAAGCTCCTTATGCTTAAGATTTTTAGTTTTACAACTCTCTTTCCAACGAGCCTGAGTGTTTAATAAAGAGAATAAAGAGTTTGTGGAAACCTAAACACATCACAAAGTTCTATTTTTTTTATTATTACCCTTTATTTTATGGAACATAACATTTTCAAAGCAAGTTTAAAATGGGAAAATTCTTGTAATATGATAAAAGGAGAGGAAAATATACAAAATAAAAATGTTTGTACATATACTATATATATATGTGTGTGTACAAGTGTATATAAGTATGTGTATATATACAGTTATTATTAAAACTAGATCCCTAAGTATAGAGTAAAGATTAGAAGAACATAAAGCATCGGTTAACTTTTTGATTCCAGGGATGCTGACATTATCAGTGATTTCTGGTTCCTTCTTTGTGCTTTTCTATAATTTTGGAAACTTCAAAAATGAACTCACCTTAGTTTTATCATTTAAAAAAGCCCCCAGACTTGTGCATGGTGATGGGAGGGTGGGAGGTGCAAGAAGCAAGAAAGAGTCCCTGGCAGTCCGTAGGGAGTACCTTGGGCCCGGAGAAAGACGAAACCTCCCCAAGACCCAAAGCAGAACCAACTTCTCCTTCCTCTGTGCTCCCCTCTCTGTCAGGATCTGCCTGGTCGCTCAAGAGTGAGTTCTTGGAGGTTGGGAACTGCATGTAACTCCTACCTGCCAGTTCGGGCAGAGTCTGGCCCAGAGATGTTCCAACGTGGCTTCGATGAGTGACTGCTCTTTGGTTCCTTGGAAGCGGGAGCTGACATCTCATCCCGTGGAGCCAGGCTCTGGATCCTGTTGTCCAGAGGTTCCCACTTCACCTTGGGAGCTGATCTCCAGCCCAGGCAGGGTGAAGAGAAATGCTGATTTCGTGCTCCACTCCGGAGAGCTGTAGGCAGGGCTAGTTTTCCGGTGTTAGGATCTAAGGAGAGAGCTCCCTGCTCTAAAATACCCACGCTGGCTCCCAGAATTTTACCATCATAGCTTCATTCCTTCGGGATCTGAATTCTTATAACAGTTCCCTATTAAAATGAAAATGCCTCTGGGAGGCATTAAGCCCTTGTCAGCAAACACCTTGCTTATTAACCAACACCTGAGCTGCCAGCCATCTGAAAGCAAGTGCCTGTTGGGAAGTCCCTTCTTGGAGAGGTGGGTAAATGGTGGAGGGTGGGGGCAGCTGGAAGACCTGGGACCTTAGAGTGACTGGGCTCAGAATGTCGCAAGATGTCTAGGCCTGGCGGTCAAGGGGAAGACCCCGGGTGGGACACATGGTGGGTAGGAGTGCTCTGGGCCTCAGTTCTCCAGCCTTCTGGGTAGTTTTGCTTTCTCGTCAAATGCACAAGACTAGGAATAGAAAACTAATTGGTAAGGAGTTGGGTTGTGTTTTTTGTTTGTTTGTTGTTGCTGTTGTTTGGTTTGTTTGCTTGGTTGGTTGGTTGGTTTTAGGTTTGTTTTGGTTTGGGTTTTTTTGTTTTGGGGGGGTTGGAAATAAAATTGGTTGTGATTTTTTGAGTCACAAGCTTTCACATTCAGTGTTTGGGCCCCAACTATGCATCTCAGCATTTAAATTAATAATTCTTTGTCTTACATTAATTAATCAACACATATTTAACACCTCTCATTTCTCTACAAATTTCAAAGCCTTCATTTCCTAAGCATTTTTAAAAATGTTCTCTGAAAGTCTTTCTGTTGGTCTGTGTCTTTTTGGAAATGACAGACTAGAGAAATATGCTGGATTTTCCCAGTTTTGTGTGTATTATTAGTCATCATGGGAGAGCTAAACAGCACTCTGGATTGAGTAAGATTGCCTGAACAGTTTTCAAATATTTGGGGTTCAAAAAAACCCAAAATGTGTTTTGCCAAAGCATTTGCTTTTCTCTTCATTTTCTTTAAACCCATGTTTATTTCAAGGAGCATTTATTCCATGTGTTTTTAATGCATTTACACTCAGTTCATTAAAATGCTACTCTATAATAGTTCCTTGGCGTCTAAGAGACCCGTGGAGCCCTTCTGCTTTGAAGGGGTAGGTGTGCTGTACCCACACCACCCCACAGTCTGGAATGGCTCAGCTCCTTCCTGGAGCCCAGGGGGTCTAGGACATGGAGGGCCTGGCACGCGGAACACTTGTGCCCCGGGCCCTGGTGCCATGTTGTCCCGTCTACCTCTGCTGTGCACATGGGCCAGTTAGTAGTCAGGAAGGTCCCTCACAGTTTAGGGCTTGGTCAGAATCTAAGTGTTTCAGAATTCCATCCCTGCCTTGTGAATCCTGGTGACGCTGAGGACTTAAGGGCCAGGCTGCAGGCCACATGGCCTTATTAACTATCAATACCGAGATGGAGGGTGTGATTAGGCGCTGAGAATGTCCCCACTGTCTCCGTTACTGTGGTGGCCGGGAGTGACTCTACTTTCTAGGAGAGTTAATATGAACCTGATGGGTAGAAATTGCTCAGTAGGTCACAAAAGACATGCTTGACAGGCCATCGCCCCATTGTGTTCTAGATGCATGGCCCCACCCTGAATGCAACCGCATGGAAAGGAGTGAGATGCAGATAAAATAAATGGTCAGAAGAAGGATGTTTGCAGCCTGATGTTTATGGGTCAGTGGATTAGCTCAGGGTAGTCTGTTCCCAAAATAAAATGTCTCCATGCATGCTTGTGGTGGTTCTCCATTGACACGGTCCTACCACATGTCAAGAACTGGGCTAAATTCTCTGCAATGTTACCCCACTTAGTTGTCATCACAGTCCCCTGAGGTAGACATTATTATCCCCACCTTGCCGATGAGCAAAATGAGGTGCAGGACAAAGCCACTTGCCTCGGGTCCTGTGGTGGAGCTGTGGTCAGCGGTGGGCAGGGTTTTCTTTGACTCAGAACTGCCAGGTTGGCATTTCCCAGGCCAGTCCAGGCCTGAAGCTGGGCCTTCCTTCACTGGAATGCCCCAAGTATCACCTCTTTACTGGAGACCGGTCCTGGAGGAAAAGTAATTATTTTGATAGGTCTTAGTGAGATAGGGAAACTGAAGGACTCCATAAACATCTGCTTTTTGCTCCTTTTCCTGCTTCTATTCTTGTTAGGACCTGCCCCCCCACCCCACTTGGCACATGCCTCAGAATGCAAATAGTGTATGTCCTCCTCATAAGGGACAAGGAGTTAATGATTTCTTTAGACTAGATAACATCTAGGGAAGGACCAGGTGAGAATGACCAGAGGAAGTCATCTTATGCATATTCCAGACCAGCAGTGCTAGACATCTTGATGCCAAGACCCACTAGCTCCAAAGAATAACACCTGGGCTCTTGTCTTTGTTCTAACCAGTTCCTGCATGCCTGAGGGGACACATCCACCCGACTACTGTCCTCAATAAAAACCCCAGACCCCAACAAAGTCAAGACTCATGCTCATTTCCTTTCCAAGTCTCCCAGACGCTCTGTCTGTATCTGCATTCTCTCTATATCTTCAGTAATCTCTGCTCTCACTTCCTGCTGGCTCACCTTTGATTTCCATCCTTCAGGAAGCCAAAGACCCTCTTGGCTGGTCCTGTGAGGTCCTCTCTGGGTCCTCGGACCCAGCCTGCTGGCATCATCTAGAAAAGGGCAGTGCTGAGGCTGGGGAGGAAATTTCCAAGGGCCAATCTCAGCATTAGAAGTGACTCAGATTCTTCTGTCCATCTTCCCTAAACTCTTTCTCTATCAAGACAAAAACATGTGCTCCAGTTACTCATTGTCCCTCTTCAAGTGTAGGTCACAGCATGGAAGACAATCCTCCAGATGTGGTCTGGCCAGCACCAAAGGGTGGGGCTGCTTGTGCCTGCTTTCAACACTCAAAGTCTGTTAACAAAACCCCAATAGCTCTGCTTCCCCAGCCCACCCATTATGTGGCTGATTCGTGTCACTGTGGCCTCACACTCAGCTACCAGTTAACAAACACTTTAACCTCTTACTCATTTACTTACTTCTTTCTTATTTTCTCATTCCCCACCAGCACCCATCCCTGTTAGGTTCCAGGTAGTCTAAACACATCTTCCTGTTCCTGAGCTGCCTGGGTCAAGTTTCTCATGCTCTCAGCTCCACTGGAGCTGGCTGCCCATTTCATTCAAAGTTCTTTCTCATTTGCAGCAAATACGGACATGGGCTGGTGAGAAGAAGTGCTTTTTTCGGCACCTGTCTGTGTACTTCTCTACCGTCTTTGTTAAAATCCCTAAACTTTCTTGTTCTTCCCACTCCATGAATACTTTAAGAAATATCCTTCAATGTCTCCAGTATTTTTAGAAAATTCAGCTCATTCTGACACTGTGTCTACCTGAGATTTTTGTCACAGCCCAGGCCATGATTTTGGTATCCTCCTTAATTTGAGGGGCCTCCTTCCACCTTGAGAACGAGTCCTTCCCTAGCTGCAAGAGCATCCTGGGAAGGCATGATGATTTCTTGAACCTTTCCTTCTTTTTCACTCAAGTTTTAGGGTCAGAATTTTGTCTATTTGGAGTCTTCTCTATCTTTTGTGCAATCTTTCCTTTAGAATCTCTGGCTATAGAATTATCCAAACTTCCCCTGAATTTTTTGAAACCTGCTTTTCCAAATCCTAAGTTATGTCTAATGCCCAACACATTCATTTCTTAACAGAATCATTCAATGATAAATGGTCATATTTTTTTATAGTTCTTATTATTTCCAGACTCCGCCTTGACCTGCATTACTGTTCAGAATTAAGACCAAGTAGTAATTCTGTGTATTGCTTCCTCCCCTGTGTGCTGAGGCAAACAACAAATTAAATGAAGGCACTACCTTTAGTGAAAGGAGCCATTAAGCAGATATCCAAATAGATGAAATCCTCCATCTCTACCAGGAGGTGCTTTAGTGATGGTTTTGTAATCTACAAAAGGAAAGAGTTACCCATCTCTTGGAGGTAGCGGGGTTGCTTGACTTTACTTCCTCAGTAGTGTTTTTCTGACCCACTTTCTTTTTATTGTTTTTCAAGGCCTCTCCAAAATTCTTCCATGTAAAATCTCATAGACTCATGGATTTCTGTGTCTTTGTGAAAATGGCCCAGAATATGAAGTAGAAGATGTTGGTGTATAACCACCCTTGCCTCTTTTATATATTGGGGGTGGGAATACTTTCCTTGGAGGGATGTTGGGAGAGTTAAGCAAGACAGTGTTTGGGCAAGGGGCCATGCACAGTGGAAAGTATGGTACAAATGTTTATAATTATTTTTACTGAGTTATTATCACTCTATCTCTTCAGTGAAACATGTCTGTGGAAGGGGTATACCTCTCATTTACAACACTCCAGACTTGAGTCTTACTCTACAACTCTTTGTAAAACCATCTACAAATTTACCTTCCCATATTAAATTATCCAGGTCCCATTGCTGATTAGATCTAATCAATGTACCAGGTAATAAATAAAGAAACTTCTTGAAGACAGGGAGCCTCTTTTATTTTGGAACACCGGACACTAAGCACATACTAGGATCAGGCTTTAGGTGTCTGAAGAATATAGCTTTTTCTGCTTTACACCGTTGGTCTGGATTTTGCCTAAACACAGTCAAGCTCTGCGTGAGAAAGGGAAGTAAACATACGAGGTTGGCAGCCTATAGGTAGAAAAAATAATACATTTGTTTTACTATCAAACAGAGAGAAACAGGAAGGGAAAATAAATTATTACATAGTGCACAACTGAGATTTCTAAACTTAAAACCATAGTATTTATTTTTAAATACCTATCATTAAGATGTAATTCACATACTGTAGACATTTGCCCATTTAAAGTATACAAACACTTCAATAATTTTGATATATTCACAGACATGTGCACCATCATCACAATCTCAGTTTAGAATATTTTTATCACCCCCAAAGAAACCCTGTACCCATTGGCATTAGCAATCACTCCCCATTTTTCCCCAACTCCACACCTGCACAGCTCTAGGCAACTGTTAATCTTTCTCTAGATATACATTTACCTATTCTAGACATTTCATATTAATGCAATCATTACGTGAATTTTTCTTATGACTGGCTTCTTTCTCTTAGTATAATGTCTTCAAGTTTCATCCATATCATTAGCATGTGAACATGTGCCAGTCAGTATTTCATTCCTTTTATTACAAAATAATACCCATTTTATGGATATATCCCATTTTTTTTTATCCTTTTGTCAGTTTGAGGTGGTCTGCAGTTTTGGGTTGTTATGGATAATGCCTCTATGAACACTCATGTGCAAGGTTTTGTAGAGATGTAGAAATTTTCATTTCCAGGAGTATGTTTAACACTTTGAGGAATTTGCCAAAGTGTTTTTCAGAATTGCTGTACCATGTTACATTCCACCGGCAAATTTATGAGGGTCCATATATCTCTATATCCTTGCCAACTTTGTTATTGTCTGTCTTTTTTATTATAGCCACCTTAGTGAGTGTCAAGTGGTATCTCACTGTGGTTTTGATTTGTACTTACCTAATGACTAAGGATATTGACCAATTTTTCATGCACTTGTTGTCCACTTCTACATTTTCCTTGGAGAAATCTACTCAAATCCTTTGCCCACTTGTTGAGTTGTCTTTTTATTATTGAATTTTAGAATTCTTTATATATTTTGGGTATCAGTCCCTTATCAGATATAGGATTTTTAATTTTTTTTCTCATTCTGTGGGTTGTGTTTTCACTTTCTTTCTTTTTTTTTTAAAGATTTTATTTATTTATTTGACAGAGAGAGACACAGTGAGAGCAGGAACACAAGCAGGGGGAGTGGGAGAGGGAGAAGCAGGCTTCCTGCGGAACAGGGAGCCCGATGCGGGGCTCGATCCCAGGACCCTGGGACCATGACCTGAGCCAAAGGCAGACGCTTAACGACTGAGCCACCCAGGCGCCCCTCACTTTCTTGACTGTACCATTTTCAGCACAATTTTCTTTCCTTCATTCATTTGTTTATTCATTCAACAAACATCAAACTCCTCTATACATTAGCAATGTGCAATTTGTAAAGAAATTAAGAGCACAATTCCATTTAAAATAGTATCAAGAAGAATAATATATTTAGGAATAATATATTTAGGACTCCTCTAATTGCATCTCCATCTCTCTACCAGGGAGATAAATGGGAGAGGGATGGACTAGAACTGCACAGCACTGGCACTGGAACTGGGAGTTTCTCCAAGTCTCTGGGCTCTGGTTTGCTTTTGTTCAGATCCCAAACTCTATGGTGTTGACTTTCTTGACCAATAACACATCATTATTCAGATAATATAAAGAATATGCAGAGACAGTATGAGTAAATCTTATTAAAATCCTTTCACGTCTGAAAGAATTTAGGTTCCAAATGAGCCACTGTGATGCATGTTCAGGTCTGCATGTGAGAGAGGCATAAAATTACAGAGACTTTTCTCAGCTCAGAACAGATCATTAACTTGCTTTTACCTCCTGTGTCAGGGGTGGAAACCTGGACACCTGCACAAAATCAGAGTCCTGTTACTGGAGACCAGAGGGATGGGAGGCAACCAAAAGCATCTACTGTAGACATTTACCATGAATTCTTTTGCCTATGGGACTTTGGTCATGGTGCAGGACCTGAGAGGGAAGAAGACCCTCTTTGGAAGACTGGCTTTCAGGGATCACCTCAGGCATCCAATCACACAATGGACAAATAGCTACTGAGCAAATCTGTCTTCAAAGAACTAACCCAGAGTTCATTATACTATAAAAGAATTAACTCAGGAACAGCCAGATGAAAGAGATGTACAGAGCATGATGTACGGGAAAGGGTGTGGATCTTCCTTATTCTCTCCAAACTCCATTCTCCCCAAAACTCCACATGTTCACCAACCCAGAAGCTCTCAGGACAATTTTTTTTTTTAATGAAAAAGTGCAATTTACCTATTTCTTATTTAACTGCTTATGCTTTTTGTGTTATATCTAAGAAACCATTGCCGAATCCTAGGTCATCAAGATTTATTTCTATGTTTCCTTCTAAGAGTTTTATAGTTTCACCTCTTAAATATTGATCTATGCTCCATTTTGAGTTCATTTCGTTGTGTGGCATAAGGAAGTAATTGAAGTTCATTCTTTTGCATGGGGATGTACAGTTGTCCGAGCAGCATTTGTTGAAAAAATTATTTTTGCCCCATTGACTTGTCATGGCAAACTTGTTGAAATCAATTGACCATAAATGTAATGGTTTATTTCTGGACTCTAAATTCTATTCCATTGATTGTATATCTATCCTATGTCAGCACCACACTGTCTTGAATACTGTAGCTTTGTAGTCAGTTTTGAAATTGGCAGGTGAGTCCTCTAATTTTGTTCTTCTTTCTCAAGATTGTTTTGACTATTCTGGATCCCTTGAATTTCCATATGAATTTTATGATTAGCTTTTCCATTTCTGCAAAAAAATACTTTTTGGATTTTGATAGGGATCACATTGAATCTGTAGGCCAATTTAAAAAGTATTGTTTCCTTAATAATTTGAAGTCTCTGGTCCATGTACATGAGAGTCAGTTTCAGTAATTTGTATTTTTCTAGGAATTTTTCTATTTCTTCTAAGTTATCTAATTTGTTGCCATTTAATATTTATTTAATTCACTACTATTGTTCTTATTTTTGATATTTTGGGTCCTTTCAACATAAATTTTGGCTACAAACCTATATAAATTTTTTACCATATGCCACAAAAACACACATGCTTTTGTGTACATGTGTCATTATAACTTTACTGTTTAATCAGTTCTGTTTTTGCCCCTTAGAAGGCTGGTGTGACTTAGCTATGTAGCTCAATGTAGAGCACATGGTCCAAATTATTATAATTCTTGTCTCATGGTGATATGAGTACAGCCAATACTTATTTAGACAAGACTGCTTTAAAGCTGTGAGCTAGTCTGTCTTTTAAAATTCATTTCCATGTTCATTCTTTGCTACCTTTTGTGGAAGGTGGAAATTCACATAAACAGTGTAGATAGCAAAAAGGAAAACCACAAATTCAAGAACTAATTTTCTTTCTTTTTATTTATTTTTATTTTTACTATTATTGAGACACCCAGAAGCAATGAGAAAGGAAGATAATTTGGTTTCTGGAATTGTAGCTCACCACTTGGACATTTTGAGAACTCTCCTACTTGAAGTCAGACTTCTTAATATAGCTTTTATGTGACAATAATCATAGTGTTTTAAAGGCTAAGCACACACAAGATTGACAAACGTGGCATAAATTTAAACAACTCATATTGATTTGTATTAAGTTAGCTTAAAGAAGAATCTATGTTCCTTCTAGACTTGTCTAATTCAATAGTCAAGAGATTTCTTCCAGGGTTATAAACAATGAGAGTAAAAGAATGACATTCTTGTCTTTGCTTTTCATTCAAAGAACAAAGTGCATACTTAACGTTTACTAGAATAGAAAAAGCAAAGAAGCTTCCTTGTTTTTAAACATAGCACTAAACACTGAACGTACATGCTCTCTATACAATGACCATAAATCCAACTACAGTACATAGCAATTCTGTTCCCACATTTGCTCAGGAAGTCAGATATCCTCGATATCTCTCCTTCAGTCATTCACTCAGATGCAGTAAGTCTCCTAACTGTTGCCACTAGGGTTAATTCTGAACCATCTCATCTTATTTATTTTCCTATTCAACTGTAAAGAAAATCTCCTGGCCAAAAGAAAATATGATGCGGATTTGGATTTTGCCTAGAAATCTCTCCAGTTTGCTTCACTCTTACTCATTTTCAGTATAGCATTAACAAGCAACAAATTGATCAGAAATTGAAGTAAAAGGGCCTTATTCTGGCTACCCGTTTCCACCTTAAACCCTTTCCTGTCTAATTAAATCTATTAGGTAAGCATTTGTGGAATTCACAAGCTGATTTTCCTCTAACATTTTTTTTTTACAGGAAAGAAACACAGCCCAGAGAACAAGAATGAAGCTTCCATTGAAAGCCCCAGAAGGAATTCAAGTGGAAATACCCTGAGGTCCCTGACCACAAGACCTGGCCAAAGGTGATTGCCCTCAACTCTACTACCCATTGACTCAACCTTTCTTCTGTGTGGTAAGTACCCTGCCCTCAGGGGAAAGCAGGGTCTGACTTGCAGCCCTGCCCTTGTCACCTCATGAGACACTCCCAGAGGACATTGCACTTAGCTGTTATGCCTTCCTCTTGCATAGAAAAGCATCCCACACTGCCCCTGGGATACAATCCATGGATACTTTGCTTTGTCCTGATCACAGGCTCTCAATATATACTTTCTGTGGTTCAACAACATCAGCATCTCCTAGGGGCTTATCAGAAATACAGACTCAGCTTCAATCCAGACCCCCTAACTCCAAATTTGCATTTTTATTTAACAAGATCACCTGATCATTCCCAAGCATCTTAAAATCTGAGAAGGACTGCTCTAGAGCCATGGTTTCCAAACTTTAGTGTGTACCAAAATCCTCTGGTGGGCTTGTGGAAATATATTATGGGCCCCACTCCCAGGGTTTCTTATTCAGTAGGTCTAGAGCAGAACTTAAGAATTTGTTTTTAAAGGTTCCTAAGTGATGTTGATTAGGCTGATCTGGAGACTATACTTCGAGAAACCCTTCCCTAGAGGTATACCATCCCACAATGACTAGGAAATGTCGAGGAATCTTCAGAATCTAAAATGATGTGATCTGCAAGTTATTATAAATAACTCATCATGTGACTGAAGCTACCTCCTTTTTTTTCCCCCCACTTTGCCACATCCTCCTGCTACCTGCCGAAAGTCTGTAAGTCTGGTGTCCTCTAACATCTCCTGGTTCATAGCGCTCCACCCTCCCAACATGCCCTTCCCCACTCCCAAGCTGGAACACACCAGGGTGGCCACATTCTGGCTGCCATTGCTGGGAGATGTCTCCCCGGCCCTGCCATGGGCAACCTCCGGGCGAGTCAGCCCCAGGGCTGTCCCCAGCTGCCCTCCTGGCCCAGGCCCTCCTGTTTGCCACTTCCGTCTATGCACAGCCATTTGACTATTCTCCTGAGGAGAAGGTCAGCTCAGGCTCTGCCCTTCCATACCTCTAAACCTCGTGTGCCTCTCTCCCCATTTTCCTCCTCAGCAGAGTCAGTTGTACTGTTTTCAAGAGATTTCCATCTCTGCCCCCGGACAAGAGTTCTAACACAATTTTGGCACCGGACAGATTTGCCAGGAAAGACCCAGAGCCAGAGTGGGACATTACAGGAAATGCTGAGCGGCAGGGCTCCAGCCTGGGGCTGAGCAGGCTTGGGGAGGCAGTGCGGTCCTGCTCCCTGCAGGCCACCAGCTCAGAAAGTGTGCCCATTTCCCTGAAGAAGCATCTCACACCCCCGGGTCCTCTGGAAAAGCAGTCTTGTCATGTGCATGTGTTCAAGCCAGTTTTTCAAGCCACGGTTGAAATCCATCAAAAATGTTTAGCTAAAAAAAGTTCAAAGTGTGGTTTATAGGAGGCCTACTTGAACGTGAATCCGCGATGGACTAAGACGGCAGAGAGACTACAGAGCACTCCCAAGTCTACTTTTTAGAGCAATTTCTACTTCCAAGGCAAGGGTGACTATTTCCTTTATATAAAAGCACTACCCCCTCACCTGTGCCCCCAAAAGCTGCTTCATGTAAAATTCTCCCATTTGCCTGAATGAGAAAAACATCTTTAATACAGTTATACAAATGTGATTTCCTCACTGGTGAATATCACATTTTTGTGGGTTCACAAAAAATAAAACTCCTTTTTCCTTTTGGCTGAAAATTGCTTCTGAAAAGGGAAGGCGGTTTTGGGTTTTGGTGCTTTCTTTCCCAAGCAGGACATGTTTTTTTGTGGTTTTTTTTTTTGTTGTTGGTTTTTTTTTTTCAGTGGTGAGAAACTGCCTCTGTGATACACACAGTCAATTTTCACCTGCAAATAAATTGGTTTCACACTAAATTTCCCATTTGGACCAGGAAAGCTATGCTTTACCTGGTGAACTGGTAAAATGTTATCCGGACCACATTCGCCAGAGCCTATAAAACTGTCAGTCATGGAGGAACTTTCCCTATGAGGCAGGAACCACAAGGACATTAACCCTTTTGCAGTGAAAATAGGGGGAAAAAATTCAAATTCTCAAACAGAAGGCAAACCATGTCCTCTTGGGGCCCGAATGTATCTGGTGGCCAGGTGCGATCTCAGAGATTTGTCCCTCAGCTGAGCAACCAAGACATTTTGCAGACACTTTTCTCCCCACAAGATAGCACTCAACCTCTTGCACCCCAACACTTAAGAAACCCTCAGGTTAGATACAAGGCAATGAGGTAAATTCGTATTCGGGACAAATGATGCTTGCCAGATCCTGATTTACCAGACATTTTGTTTTTCTCACACTGGATTTTTATTGTCTGGATTTTGGTAAATTCCTTTCTCCTGGGTTCCTTCACTCACGGGGATGCTGAGGAGGAAGAGGGACCCTGACATCAGTGAGATGGTATGGTTTATGATCTTCCGGGGCCCCCTCTGGTGAGAATGAGGAGTCTTTGTGCATTCTGCCAATTTGCAGTGAAGTGGAACCGGAAGTCAGCGAGGTGGTCCTGAGTGGTTATTCACAAGCTGTGCTGCCTCAGAGGACTGGCAGTCCCTCACGAGTCCGTCTTCTCCTCTATAAAATGAACACAACTTAGTAGAGTTGCTTCTTAGAAAGGTAGTGAGGAAGGTAGGTTCCAAAGTCTATACATCAGGCAAAACGCATGTAAAATCAATACTGCTTTCGAAAATCTCCAGTGTGGAACAAATCTGTTTCCTTGATTGAGCCTATATTCAGGGGCCACATTAAAGGGGGCTGTGTATCTCTCTTTCCTCAGGATGAAGCCATCAGCCTATGAGGAGCACTGAGGAAATAAGATCCCAAGGAAGCAGCTGATTCACAGCTCAGGCTGAGGCAGGGACTTACTCAGGGGGACAAGGCTACAGTCCCTCCTCCTCCCTACCTGCCTACTCGCTGGTAGAGATTGTTTATGGAATTCAACTAAGTAAGCACATACTTACATAAAATATGATCATGTTGTATGAATGTGAGGATAGCAATGATGGTGATGAGGACATATTTGCCTAACTGTTCTAGGGGTAAGACACTTTTATATATCTACCTTCCTTCAATCTTATTTTCATAACAACCCTATGAGGTGATTTTTGTTAATTTGATTTCACAGGTCGGTAGTGAAGTTCAGAGAGACAGGGTTGAGACAGGGACCTGCGCTGCCTCCCTAGCTCAGGATGCTTCCATAGGAGCACACCTGACCTCAGGCTAGGCACAGAGAAAATGATGGGATTCCAAATCAGCCAATATTGAACAGCCAAACCGCCAGGTAGAGAGCAAGGCTCTCATGCATCCACTCTATTTAAAGGTTTTGTTCTTATGATTGAAAACATTGGATTCATCATGTGTAACCATTGTAACCACCATTGTAGTCTCTGATGCATTTACAAAATGTAAACATAACAAAATGTCCCTAACTTTTTGGTTTCTTAGTTAATGTATCTCATCACTATAGGATGAGTTTCCTGCCTACCCTGTGGGGAATCAATAACCCTTACAATGGTTTGGCACAGTTAGGCACCTTAATTTACTACTTCACTCTGGCCTAAACTGAATATTTTTAAGTGCTTTCAATTTTGGTGTTATTTATAATTACAAAAAAACAAAAACAAAAACAAACCTTGTAAATAAGCTAAATCCATGGAAGATCCTACTGGGATCCATTTTTACTCCAACACCACTTCTGACACCAAAGGAGGGGGGCTTGGGGTTTTTTTTTTTTTTTATTCCCTACACTGACCAATTTTCTGATGCAAACTCAGTGTCCTACAATTTAATTCAATTTAATTCTGACACTTAATAGCGTGGCAGTGAGTGGCAGATCCCACAAGTTAAGGACTCAGTCCCATAAGTCTGCTCTCACTTCAGATACCAGTCATAAGTCCAGGCCACCTACTTCTCACCTACTGGCTATAAATTGGGGGTTCCCACATTCCACTCCTTGGGTTTGACAACTTTCTAGAACAGCTCACAGAACTCCAGAAAATTATTTACTTACTATTACCAGTTTGTTATAAAGGATACAATCCAGGAATAGCCTGAAGGAAGATAGGCATAGGGCAAAGTGTGGGAGAGGGACGGGAGCGGGGGCACGGGAAGTTTCCATGTGACCACGCCCTCTCCAGGTGCACTACCCACCGAGGATCTCCATGTGCTCACCAACCCAGAAACTCACTGAACCCCACAGTTTAGGAGGGGTTTATAGAGGTTCCATCTTGTAAGCAAGATGGATTAAATCACTGGCCATTGACAATGAAGCCCAGCCCTTCTTTTCTCCCCAGAGGTTGGAGGGGAGGAGGGGGTGAGGAGAGGCTGAAAGTTCCAGCTCTCTAATCCTGACTTGGTCTTTTTGGTAACCATTTCCCATCCTGAAGGTAACTAGGAGCTGCCAGGTACCAGTCATCTCATAGCATGCAAAACACTCTCATCATTCCAGAGATACCTTAGAAGCTCTCCCATCAGGAACTGCGGATGAAGACCAAATATATATCACAATATCACAGGATATTTACACACTAATTAGGATGGGAACATACAATGGGATACAAGTACCAGTATTAAAAATTCATATTGTAGAAGACTACCTATTGGCATGGGAAAATGGTTATGACTACTAAATAAACAGTATGCTATCACGGCTATAAAATTTGTAAAAGTCTATGTGGTATGTGTGCATGCCAGAAAACAAGGTCCAGAAAGATATATAACAAGAGGTTACCACAAGTAACAATTTTTGTTTGCTTTTTAAAATATTTGTCCTTTTCCATGTTTCTCAAGTTTTCTACATCGAAGATGTCTGAGTTTTGAATCAGGGGGGAGACCCATTATTAAACAACAAAACCAAAACTTTAAATTGCACACATCCTTAGGTATGTTTGTAAAGATCTCCCTTCGGGTGCCAAGCAGGTCACATTGTCAAAGGCGGCCTGACAGCAGATGGGAACATGCTGACACCACAGAACAGCGCCCAGATTTCCTCCTGACCAGCACCCCCAACATGCCACCACCACACTGAAGGATTCTCTTCCCCCCAACTTCTTTATCTAACATTGGAATTCTCCTCCTGCAAAAGAACATACTAAGACAAGTTAAAGCTCCCATATAGCTAATATATCTATTTCCATTTTCTATCTTCCTTCTGTGGTAAGATGAACTATGCATGAGAAAATGAAGGATTAAAGCATTTTAAAAGTACATGAGGAATGTAAAATTACATACTAGTTGTGCTTGTGTGTGTTGTGAGAGAGCGGTTGGGAAGGGGTTGACTTGAATTATCCACAGAATTATCTCAGTGTCTCCTCACTGTGAAAGGGTCAGGTACCATGTAATAGTGAGCTAAGTTTAGTTTAAAAAGTCATGGCTTTTGTAATTATATGAATGAAGGAAGTGCAACAAAATCCTCTAAGCTCTTTAAAATGTAACTCATGGGGCACCTGGGTGGCTCAGTCAGTTAAGCGTCTGCCTTCAGCTCGGGTCATGATCCCAGCGTCCTGGGATCGAGCCCCGCATCGGGCTCCCTGCCCAGTTGAGAGCCTGCTTCTCCTTCTGCCTCTGCAGGTCCCCCTGCTTGTGTGCGTTCTCTCTTTCTTTCTCTCGCTTTCTGTCAAATAAATAAATAAGATTTAAAAAAAAAAAATAGAATAAAATGTAACTCATAATATCTGCTGCTTGAACCTAAAATTTAAAGTTTTATCAAAATAAGATTGATTCTCATGGTCTATGAAACCTACACAGAAAGACTTCTACAGATTTGAAAAGATAGTGCCTTTTTAGAAATCATCACCGTCCATACCTCTAGGGAAGAACATCTGTGGTACGGACTTCTGGATGGTTTTTTTATTTGTTTGTTTGTTTTATGAGGTTGCAGAATTTTCATACTAAATTCATATTTCATTTTTCCAGGTCCTTAGATGATAGAAATGCTTCTGTTGTGGAATTCTGTCTCTATCAAGACTTTACAATGTTCATTGCTCAAGTGATTAAAAAATATACACTGTCCCTTTAAAAGAAACATTTTGATCTTTTAAATCCATACCAAGTCTCTTTTTGCCTCTATCAAAAGCTGGTTAGCCTCCAAGGAATAACAATTTCATTCTGGCAGAATATTGTAAAGATCTTTCACAAAGCTTATTGCAAATATTTTCATCCATTTTTGCTGTTCAAAGCTCCACAGAACTCAGAGGTGGCTACAAGCCCCCATCCTGGGGAGGACCGTGATGGATCCCAGAGATGGGCTGAGAACCAACCAGCAAATCCAAAGCAGCGGGAGCCTACAATTCCACCACCAGCACAAGGTTAAACCTTTCCAAGTAAAACACATCTGTCTTTCCCATTGTTCAGACTGATTCCACTCGGACTTCGAGAAGACTGTGTTCAGTGTAAATGTGATTTAAACTTCCATCTGCGAAAGCAATTCAACAACGCATTCAGGTTTTAAATTCTTGTGCTGAAACAAAAGCAAGTCCCCATCCCACCAGTGAGCTTATCAGTTCTTTTCCTCTTCACTACAGTGCCAAACAAGGACTGCTGAAGAAGGCAAAGGGAATGAGCAGAGCTATCAGCTGTCGCTCTTCATGTGTGAGTTACAGGGAGCTCTAAACCGTCCCAAACCAAAAATACCTTCTGAGCTGGAGGGGCTTCATCTGGGTTAGATGCAGTCAGACTCCAGTGTTCTGTCAGACCCTTATTTGGGAAGGTGGATGCAGAGAATGAGAGAAGAAAACGTCTTTTGGGGAGGACAATGGTTCATTTTTTTCCTTTTTATAGAAAACCCAGAAATATTTTTTATATTTATATATTTTACATTACACAAATACTAAATGCTAATTGCATATTTAAGCAAAAGAATTATTGAGAAGGAGTAAAAGATTATGCAAAATCTTACCACCCAGAGAGAAGCAAAATGAATATTTTGCTATATTTCTTTCACATTATTCTATAATGATCTGCCCATCTATGCATCTACTGGTTGGATTCAGTTTGCTTCACCAACTTCAGGTGTGAACACAATTGTGTCTGTTTTGTTTTTTTTTAATTATTCTTAGATAGGAAAAAAATAAGCATCTCCCTCCTGAACTAACCAACAACTCTGGCATTCCCTCCGTCCAAAGAGTTTAGACTTTCCCTGCAATCTGATCCGTGCAGGAGGACCAAGTGGGTGTCAGTCACTGAAACCCAGGGTCACAACTGAACACTATCCCCTCTTCCTCCAGTCCGCTGGGCCCATGACAAGCCATGCTGCTGCCATGCCCTTAATGGCTTGGGTCTCCACACAGCCAGCTGAGGTCACCCTCAACAGGCTCCATGGTGTCAATTCTTTCAGGTCTTACGGGTTCAGCCTCTGTGCCCTGTTCCAGGATGATGGGATCTGGCATTTTCTGAGCCAGATTCAGCTTTTACTCTGAATCCTTAGGCTCTGATTTGAGCCTTATATATTGAGTAACTGCTGAATATTCTTTTATACACATATAATGATTTATTTAGCCTCTCTCCTCTTACTGGATATTTAGAGCTTTTATTTCTATTTTCCCTAATATTATAAATAATCATAATGAGCATTTTTATTCACACATCTTTGAACACATCTCTGATTGCTTTCTAAAAGCAGAATTACTGGGTCAAAGTGTGTGAACATTTTAAAGCTCTTTTTTATATATTGTAAAACTGCACAGTAGACTCTTCCAATTAAACTCATAATGAGGTATCACCTCACACCTGACGGAATGGCTTTCTTCACCAAGACAAGCGATGACAAGTGTTGGCAAGGATGTGGCAAAAAGGGAACCCTCGTGCACCGTTGGTGGGATTATAAATTGGTGCAGCCACTGTGGAAAACAGTATGGAGCTTCCTCAAAAATATTGAAAACAGAACTTCCACGTGATCCAGCAATTCTACTTCTGGGTATGTATCCAAAGGAAATAGAATCATTGTCTTTAAAAGATAATCTGCACTCCCATGTTCATGACAGCATTATTTACAAGAGTCAAGACATAGAAACAACCTTAGTGTCTTAGTGAAATTATGATTTTATATATATAATGGAATATTATTTAGCCATAAAAAGAAGAAAATCCTGCCATTTTCAACAACATGGATTAACCTTGAAGATGTTATGCTAAGTGAAATAAGTCACTCAGAGAAAGACAAATGCCATACGATTTCACTTATATGTGGAGTCTTAAAAAGACTCATAGATACAGAAAACAGATCAGTGGTTGTCAGAGGCGTGGGGGCACAGGGGATAGGTAAAATGGATAGAGGTGGTCAAAAGGTACAAACTTGCAGTTATAAAATGAATAAGCCCTAGGGATGTAATGTACAGTGTGGTGAGTAGAGTTAACAATATGGTATTGTGGATTTGAAAGTGGCTAACAGAGTAGATCTTAAAAGTTCTCATCACAAGAAAAAAAAAAAAAACTATGACTGTGTGTGGTGATGGATGTTAACTAAACTTATTATTGTGATCATCTCGCAATATATACATATATCAAATCATTATGTAGTACACCTCAAACTAACACAATATATGCTAATTATATCTCAATTAAATAGTATGAGATAATATGATACCATATGAACAATATTAGAATAATGGTATCATTAGCAACAAAGGAAATGGGAAGTAAAATAAAATTTTTAGAAGAGAATGAATGAATAGGAGAAAGAGCACACTTGTGGAAGCACAAAAATCAAACACAGAAACAGTGGTGTCTACTTCCCCATGGGCAGGGTTGATGTGACCAAAATGAGTTGATGAAAGAAATGCTATCACATTTATATTTACATTGCTTTATATTTTGTGTAGGTACTCATCTCATTGCGAAAGGCAATTTAACAGGGATTTGACTAATCTCAAAAAAAAAAAAAAAGAATCTTCCAGACAATGATGTGTAAGAGTGCCCATCTCACTCAACCTCTTATTAGTGTCCACTGTTGTCATAATCAACAAACCTTGCCAAGTGTATATTTGAAAATTGGTGTCTTTACTGTTTCAATTTGCTTTCTTTAATTTCAAACTAAAAAAAAAAATTGTCAGTATTTTTAGTATGGACTATAGGATGTCTTTTTTCTATGACTTCTGTGTCCCTGCATAAAGGCAGAGTTCTCTCATGCTCGATGTCATCAGGGATAGACTGTTTATTTGAGCACCCCCATCAGCACTCTGAAAGATGAAGACACCAACTGCCTGGGGGAAGAAGAAATGACACCTATTTTACATTTCCTCTTTTTGCTAACTGAGCTATTTGTTCTGAGTTGCAAAAGGAAGGTATTTTTAACATTTTTAGCTGGGAATTCTGGTTTATCAGTTTTTTTTTTTTTTACTTATTATTGTATTTTCTTCCTACTTTTGTCTTCCAACAGAAAGAAATATATGGCTAAGAGTTACTCCCAGTACAAGATAATGAAGTTCTATCAATTCACACAGGGAATCAGAAAATTCAGCCTTTTCCATTGGTTGCAATTTATGCCATTTCACCAAGTGCTATGACCTAAGAAACTAAAACTTTGCCTGGCACCATGAAGATAATCACAGTCAACCTGTGAATATTTTGATCCTGGCCTTTCTGTAAATGATCATGTAAAACCGTTCAGAGACATAAACTCTTCTGGGGTCTTACTCTGGTGTAACTCATTGACCATCTTTGTGGTATTTTTTATTAGAAAAAAAAAAATGACAGAGGCCAGTGAAGAGAATTTTAGAAGTAATTAAGAACCCGTTTTGTAATAAAAGAAGATTCCCAAACGCTGGGGAATTTTCCTAGATACCGCCAGGTCCAACTGAAAAGTCAATATTCCAGAAAAAAAATTGTTCCAACTTTAGAAGGGTGTTTTAAATCTTGAGCCTAAGTTTTAGTTCATTGTTTTGCTTTTTTGAGGTTTAAACTTTTCTGAAAGGTAAAATGAAGAGAGAAGTCTTCAGAACCCTGAGAAGCTCACACACCCAAAGATGGTCGCTTTTTTACTGGGGAGATTCATTACTTGGATTTTTCATTTTTGGTTCAACTTGACCTTCCATTTATAGACTTCAAACTTCTAATAGTTTGTTGTTGTTATTTATTGTCACTGTCTCTTCATCTGCCACAGACATTATACATG
This sequence comes from Phoca vitulina, assembly GCF_004348235.1. Lineage (NCBI taxonomy): Eukaryota > Metazoa > Chordata > Mammalia > Carnivora > Phocidae > Phoca > Phoca vitulina. Next base: position 29,686,017 of record NW_022589717.1, on the reverse strand, counting down.
ACCCGATTCCAAGCACCCCCTTGTAAAAGGCACTTAATTAAATGAACAAACAAACCAAAGGATTAAGAATTATAGGGAACCTCTCTAAGAAACATAGGGTCCCAGCATTAGAAACAACATGGAAATAGATCATAGAATCCTGTCAACTATTCCAAATCTAATTTATGTGGTCAATAATATAATTCTTTCCATCTCTGCAGGAAACTTATCTGCCACACTCTTGTGACTGTATAGTTTGAATACAATTTCTCCTCTAACCATGCTCCCATTAAAATGTAACACATGTCCATAGCAAGCATTAAATCAAAAGACAAAGTACAGGAAATCATTTTCATGTGTTGCCTGTGCTTGAAAAGGATGGAAAAGAGGAACGTTTGCAATTAATGCTGTCTTAATACTTCATGGCTCAGTATGAAGGATCATGCCTATTCTTGACCTCTTCTCTACTCTTCTTGAGAAATGATACCATCTCAATTTATTCCTCCTCTCAGGTAAACCATGAGGTTTGTGTTTGGCGAATGTTATCTAAATAGATTTTCTCATATGAAAGTAAAAATGAAGAATATTTATGTGTGTGGTCTTCCCATCAATGTAATTATAAGCAGAAACAAAATCTAAAGTGCTACTACAAGTTTTAACTGCCTCTACCAATTTCTCAATAAAAGCAAGAATCTCCTAGAAGAGGAAATATATTCTGGAAGCACTGAATGTGCTCTAAGATGGAAGGAAAACACAATTGCTTGTAAAACCAGCATGAATGTCAACTTCGTCCTCTCGAGCATGGTGTGTCAGAGCCCCTGCAGCGGACAAGGGCCAGGTGGTAGGTAGGTGAGGGCAGCTCCTCAGCATGGCCCTGCCGTGAAACCCAACCTGTCACTGGTGACATCAGGGTCAAGTTCTTGGTCTCACGGGGTTGGGACAACCTAAGATACTTAACATCATCTCCATTTGGAAGGTCAGCATCCAATTTACCTAAATGGAAGCTCAGAGGCATTGAGTCTGCAGCAACCTTCTTGAGAAGAGGTGTAGAGGCATGGCCGGTTTGGGGCTTCTAATGTTCATTTGTGAAAAAAGCAAAACTTCCACCTACTGAGACTGTCCGTGAACTGAAAAAAGATTGTTTTTTGTTCCTCTCATGTATGTAATGCAGTTAGATATACTCCTCTCATGAGATAAATATATATCAATAATTTAAATGACCCAGAAGCTCCTTTGCTTACAAACTGGCTAGTCTCTGGAAATGTATTCTCAAATTCGGTTGTTTATAAGACCAAAGTGATTTTATAACAGCAACTGTTATCCATTTGTTGGCAGTGAACAGAGTCACGATTCTTATGCTCGGGCTCATACCTTTTTTTAATAAGCATGAAAATGTGCAAGTTGAAAGTTTATAAGAGGTAGGCATCAATACTATAAATAGATGTATAACCCATGTGCTAGCTTCCTAGGACTGCTGTTACAAATTACCACAAACTGGGTGGCTTAAAACAACAGAAATTTATTCTCTCACAGCTCTGGAGGCTAGAAGTCTAAAATTCAGGTATTGGCAGGGTTGTTTATTTCTGGAGGTTCTGAGAACCTGTTCCATGCCTCTCTCCTAGTTTCTGGTGGTTGCTGGCAACCCTTGGTGTTCCTTGGCTTATATGACTCCAGTCTCTTCTCATGGTGTCCTCCCTACGTGCCTGTGTCATGCTGTATGCAAATATCCTCTGCTTATAAGGACATTAATCATTGGATTAGGGTCCACCCTAATTCAGAATGACTTTATCTTAACCTGATTATATCTGCAAAGACTGCACTTCCAAATAAGGTCACAGTCACAGATACAGGGGTTAGGATTTGATATATCTTTGGTGGTGACACAATTCAACCCATAACATCTCCCAAACAGGTGTTTCCATTCAACAGATTACCTTTGTGCAGATGAATGAATACATTTTGAAAATGTCTTACTTAGGACGCCTGGGTGGCTCAGTCAGTTGGGTGGCTGACTCTTGGTTTCGGCTCAGGTCTGGATCTCTGGGTCAGAGCATCGAGCCCCACATCAGGCTCTGCACTTAGCGTGGAGTCTGCCTAGGACTTTCTCTTCCTTTCCCCCTCTCCCAAATAAATCAGTCTTTAAAAAAATAATAAAGAATGTATTATTTGTATCTTACTGGGAACTTTAAAATATATATCCACTTAATTTGAGAAACATGCATATTCTACTATTGACATAATAACAACCATTTGTGTTCATGTGTACTACTTATGGAGATACATATGCACCCATTCAGCACACACACACACACACACACACACAATCTTTTTATATTACAATACTTCTGTCTGAGAATGTAATGAAGCTTTACTGTGATGCTTCTCTTGCTAGGCGTATTTACACATGTACAAGCTGAACGTATTGAAAAATGCCCAATCATCTTTGAACACATTCCACAAATTGGTAACTGTCCCTGGAGAAAGACACCCTTCCATTAATGAGATTCAGCATGCCTGTTTCTTAAAAAGTGGAGGTCATCAAATAATACATTTCAACTAGCACCCTGTTCCCCCTCTCCTTTTTGTTTCTTGAATCCAATATTCATAGATGTTATGACTGACTGTTCATAAAACCTATTCTTTCTTCATCCTGTACATGCACCTAGATGACATTCTGAAGCCAGATAAATATGGCCACAAACCGGACTTCTAGTCAATGGAGCACGAGCAGAAGGGATGTGTGCCATTCTAGGCCTAGCTCATGAAACTCTCCTATACATGTTTCCTCCTTCCTTTGGCTTGAATCAAACAAGCAAAGCATCCTGCAAAGCCCTGTGTGGATGAAGAAAGCAGCCTGGGTTTCAGAATCACTGCTTGGTGATCAGGAGCACCCATCTTGAACCGTGTAATGTTTGAGTCATTGTCATCATCATTCAACTTGGGAAATGTCTGTTACAACTCCTAATGCTACAGTTCACACATCTGCTACAAGTGGGGGCTTGAGTTCACCTACCTCAGGATAGAGGTGGGTGAGAATGACTGAAAAGGAGTGTCATTATTGCTTGGTTGCTGTGCTTCCCCACCCCACCAGTGCCATGAAGCCTGTGCAGCTGATCACTCACTCCCATGACTTCAATCAAATTGCTGAATTCCGTATATACAATACTCTGCCATGCAAATTTCTCTCTTATTTCAGGTCATAGTCTTGTCTCGCTCACTAAATAGTAAACCTGTTAAAGACTTTTGCTTTGTCTCTTACAGCTCTTAGTTCAGAGTCCAGAACTATTGAAATGCTCAGTATATGTTTATTGATCTTTGGGTGGACTGATTCTTAACAAAACCAAGGGCAAGTTGTACCAGCTAAATAAGTTTTGATGTACTCAATGACTTTTAAAATCTAGTTTCAAAGCTATAAATGAATAAAAAATGTAAAGCACATGTATATTAATAAATATACTTAAAGTATAAACATTTAGATCCATAAATACTACTAAAATCAATTGAAATGTGTGTTGCTTTCTTCACTCAAGGAGATGAAAGAGGTTTTATTGGATTTTTCTTGTAGCATTCTGAGAGAAGGCAGGACATTTTTAGAAGCATATTTACTTTGAACTGATAATTTCAATGTGTTTGCTGCCTCACATCTTCTAGCTCTGTTTTTTCAAACAGTTTTCCAACAAGACCTTAAAGTGTGTACCTTATATCACATATGCATGATAAATGTTCTGGAAGATTAAGGATAATATATGTTCATATTGTAGAAATCACATAAATGTTTGTGTATAATCTACCTAAAACACTGGACTTTGTACTTCATGGTACCTCATCTCACAACTCATTCCATTTAACAAGCTAGGAAATGGCTTGCAAAGTAGACTCGGCGGAGTAGTAGGCTACTCCAGGAGACAGCTTCATTGTTTTAGTAAAAGAGCATTGGTTGGCAAATAAAACAACTTCTATTCTTCTTGCAAGCATCCTGTAAAGACTGGGATTCTGGGAAAGTAATATAATAGGAATAACAAAAATAGCATTTTCCAGGATTCATTTTCTAAATCTCTGTAACTCTATAAAGAGTTTGAGAAGAACCAATAGTGAGCATAGCATAAAAATACTTATTAATCAACTCTCCATTAATAATATTAGTCCCCACCAAAACATTCCACCCAGCTTTACACTGGGTCTTCTTCTTCTTCTGTTCCCAATATCTTTCCAGTTGCAACATGACATTGCAAATCTTGCAAACAATGTAGGGCTTTACAAAGATGAGGAAAATTTTTTTGGAGAAATACTGGAATCACATGGGAAGTTATTAAAAATGAGAAGCTAGCAGGTTTAAATACATTAGCAATTGAAGACAAAAATCAATAAATATAGGGATGCAAGAATAAAATGATTTGGATATCAAAATAAAATGACATTGGTCCTTGGAAAAACTTATGAAACCCTTGAATATTTTTGAAAAATAATCCCTGTGTGATAGTACCTTCCTGTCATAATGCCATTTGTCACCAAAAATGGTGTTTTTTTGATCCCATCTTTCTATGTTCTAAGAACTGCAACATAGGCAAAGTTAGATAATAATCCAAGTTTTGTTTAATAAATGAAAATCATATTTTTAATTTTAAAGACTAATTCTCAAACAAATCTTAGTTTTCCAATTTACTTGGAAAAGTTGGTATCCATTGTATTTATTTATTTATTTATTTATTTGAGAGAGAGAGAGAGAGCGTGCATTGTGGGAGCGGGGGAGGGGGGCCGAGGGAGAGGAAGACAGAGAATCTTAAGCTCCATGCTCGGCATGGAGCCCACATGGGGCTTGATCTCACAATCCTTGAGATCATGACCCTGACATCACGACCTGAGCCAAAATCAAGTTGGACACTTAACCAACTGAGCCACCCAGTTGCCCCATTTTAAATGTATTCATTTGAGGTAGACTTTTCTTGGTTCCAATTCTCTTTTGGTAATAAAGACCTCTGTACCTCTCTGACAGCTCTCAGTAGACTTTTGGTATTTATGTTTCTAGTGCCAAAATGTGAAATGTTTAAAGATAGGTAACTTCTTTAATTATGTTTGATTCCTCTAATGCCTAGCTGAGCACTTTCTCATAATGTCGGGGGAATAAATGAATGGGGGAGTGGATGAATATAATAGGCATTCAGCACCTACCTTGTCAAAGGCCCTGCAATTTCCCCTTAAGATGGTTGTCCTGGGTCCTGGCAGTTTAAGTAGTCTATCTCTAGAGGCAGGGACCTGGACCAGGTGATCTCTTAAAGTCCTTAAAATGTAGCAATTCCTAAACTATTTTGCATTTGCCTTCCTTTGAAAATAGAACCTTTAGGTGTATTTTAAATATAGATACTCATCAACTCATATTAAAAAAACAGCTTCCCAAGATATCCAAAGGAATTGATCACTCACAAAACTCTCTCTTGTCACTAACAAGGACCAATTTTTAGATGGGAAATCAACCAGCGCAACTTCCAAGAATTAAAACACATGCTTGAGAATGGCCTAGTGTAGATTCTAGGAGCCAGAGGCATGATAAACTGCTGCCAAAAAGGTCTTGGGACAGTCCAGAAAGTGGCTAGGAAGCTGGCTGGACTTGAAATGAGGTTGGCACCAGCAGGGTTTGCACACTCAGCCCGTAGCTGCCAACAGGCCTCTTTGATTCACTTCATGGAAAGTCACCCTACGTGGGGCCCTCTCTGGCTGGCCTGGAACTATATGGCTCAGACTAAACATATTAAATTCATTACAGCAAATTTGTCTTTGACCCCTGGTGGCTGCAGGGCTACAAGGAGGACAAAAAGCTCTGCTGCTGTCAGGATGTTGGAAATCTGCCGCTGGAGATATAGATGGAGGTGGGAGGATTTTCCACAGATTCAAAAATGGGAGTCATTATCCAATTAAGATGGATTGATTTAATGGCTTAGAGGATGATATAATGTGCCGGAGGGGGGACCCACAAAGAGCTTTTGTGAGTTTGAACAAGCACTCTGCAAAAGCATCCCTGGAGGTCCATACAGGAGTATATAGTTCTGCATGCAGAGCTCTGCATGTGCTACACTCAGGCCAATATTAAAAGGATTCTCTTATATCACCTCTCTGCCCTAAAGAGAGGGCAGTGAGAAACAACCTAATGCAATTCAAGTTGTTGATCACCTACTATGTGTCAGATGCCCTGCGAGGGCACTGGACATGTCTTAAAAGTGCTCCAAGACTTGGCTCAGGCTTCCGAAAAGAGTCAAGGGAGGAAGACTGGAGTATCTGGATATCTCTGGTTCAGGCAACTCTTAATCCATCGATCCAATGCAAACATTTCTTTGGAGGAAGATAGGGAGGCAGTGAACAGAGAAGCTGAGTAACAGACATGGGCACAGTAGAAAAAAGCAAAGCATATTCACAAAGTTGCGCAACCACCACAGCTATCAATTTCAGATCATTTTCATTGCCCCCAAAAGAAAGCCCATGTTGGAGAGGTGATGTCATCCAGATGGCAATATAGGTTGTTCCTGACTTCAGTCCCCCTCACAAGAAGACCAACTAACAACTATTCACAGACAATACACCATTGTGAAAATCTCAGAACCTGGCGGGTGATCCTGAAGCAGCTCCTTGGACCACAGGGACAAGAAAGACCACACTGGAAGGGTAAGAAGAGCAGTTTCACTTTTGCTCTTCCCCCAGACTGGCACAGCACCAGCTGAGAGGGCCCTCCTGGCCTGTGGTTTCTCCAGGAGGAAAAGAGAACCCAAGATGGACATCCAGCTCCCCCAGCATTGTGGGATGCTTCCCAGGAGGCCCACTCAGGGTCTTGCTTTGCAGGAATCACTAGGGGAATCTGCAGGGCTTGACCACCGGAGATCAAAAAGAGGTGGAGAAGAAAAGCCGGGCTGACAGCAACCAGTGCTCAGATCCTGGCAGACCATGTTACTGCTGGCAGCAGTGCCTAAGCAGGAATCCCAGCCAGTGGCTCTGCCCATCTATAGAGCTGAATCAGTGGCTCCATCTGTCCGGAGAGCTTAGTTGGCAGTTTTGCCTGACTTGGGTTCCCAGTCAATGGACAATGTCAGCCATGAAGTTAGTGTTATGGTTTTGCCTAGACAGAGAAGCAGGTATGAAGCACGATCCAATGGCTGAGTGTAACCTCCAGTCCCTCCCCACAAGAAAGCTGGCCAGAGAACCCAGGTGGCTGTGGAGCCCCTTCTACAGCCCCCCTTGAGCAGTGAACCAAGACAGCAGCCTTGCCAACTGTTGAGTTTAGCCTGTGGCTCCACATAACGAAGGAGCCTTAATGGTGACCCCGGGCAGCTTCAGAGACTAGCTTATGGTCCTGACTAGCCATGGAACATAGCCTGCAATGCTACTCAGCAGCAGATCCCAGCATATAGCCCTGCCTAATTACTAAAAACAGCCTATGGTCCCCCTCTGGCAAGGAGCCCAGCCAGTGATCTCACTCAATCTTGATGCATTGCCTGCAGCCCCACCTTACTGGAGCTCAGACAGAAACTGTGCCCAACTGTGGAGCACAGTCCCCAGTCTCACCCAACTATGGGATACAGCTGGAAGCATTGCCTGGCCAGAAAGCCCAGCCACTGACCTTGCCCAACAACAGGGCAGAGCCAGTGGCCTACCTGATCAGGAAGCCCAACTTTCAGCCCTACACAATCACAGAGCACAGCTTAAGGCCCCACCCAACCAGAAGTCATTGCAGGACTCAGCCTATAGCCCTGGTCACTCATGGAGTCCAACCAGTGTCATTGTCCTGCCAGGGAACAAAGACTGCAAACTCACTCAACCAGAGGTAATTACGGAGCCCAGCTAGTGGTCCCTCCTAACCACAGAGCATAGCCTGCAGCCTTGCCCAAGCAAGGAGCCAAGCCAGTAGCCCCCTTGAAAGCAAAGCCCAGCCAGCAGGCCCACCCAACCTTTGGAAGCCAGACAGCAGCACCTCCCCACAACCTCAGAGCTTAGGCAGTGGCTCTGTCCAACTAGGGACCCCAATAGCAAGTCCTTCTTGCCTGAAGACACTACCAGCTGACCCATCTAGTACTCCAAATCAGCTGACTGGTGAAGGTCTTTCCCTGCCAAGGTAAACCCATAAAATATGGAAAAGGAGACCACTTACCAACACAAGGACACAAAGATCATGAAGAAGAAAGTGAACATGACAAAACCAAAAGAAACCAATGAAGCTCCAATAACTGATCCCAAAGAAATAGATCTATGAACTGCCTGACAGAGAATTTAGAATAATCCTCTTAAAGAAGAAATGCTGAAAAATTTCCTCCAGTTGAAATAGACACTAAATAATAACAAGAAACTGTATGAAAATATTAAAAACACTGATAAAGGTGAATCAAATTCAGAATATTCTAATATTGTAATATGGTGATGTGTTAATCACTCAACTCTAGTATAAAGGTTTAAAGGACAGAAGTATTAAGAATAATGATAACTACATGGGGCACCTGGATGGCTCAGTCATTAAGCATCTGCCTTCGGCTCAGGTCATGATCCCAGGGTCCTGGGATGGAGCCCCGCATCAGGCTCCCTGCTTGGCAGGGAGCGTGCTTCTCCCTCTCCCTCTGCCTGCTGCTCCCACTGCTTGTGCTCACTCTCTCTGTGAAATAAATAAATAAAATCTTAAAAAAAAAAGAATAATGATAGCTACAATAATTTGTTAATGGTTATATAATATAAAAGGAGGTATATTATGACATCAAAACATAAATAATGGGGGTTGGGGAGTAAAAGGGTTGAGTGTTTATATGCAAGTGAAGTTCTTATCAATGTAACATAGACTCTTCTATCTATAAGATATTTTATGTAAGCCTTATGGTAATGACAAAGAAAAAAACCTACAGTAAAAACACAAAAAATAAGAGAAGGGAATCAAAGCATTCCACCATGGAAGATCATCAGCCCACAAAGAAAGACAGCAAAAGAGGCAGAATAGAACAAAGGAACTACAAAACAGCTAGAAAACAGTAACGAGGCAATAGTAAGTCCTTACCTATCAATAATTACCTTAAATGTAAATGGATTAAATTTTCCAATCAAAAGACATACAATGGCTAAATAGATTTTTTTCTTTTTTGCTAAATAGACTTTTAAAACTCTGACAGTATGATGCCTACAAGAGATTCACTTTAGTTTTAAGGGCACACATAGGCTGAAAATGAAAGAATGGAAAAAGATATTTCAAGTAAATGGTAACCAAAAGAAAGCAAGATAGTTATACTTATATCAAGCAAAGGAGACTTTAAGTTAAAAATGGTCATAGGTAACAAAGAAAGTTGTTATGTAATGACAAGTGGTCAAATCATCAAGAAAATATAGTAATTATAAATATTTATGTACCCAATATTGGAGCACTTAAATGTATAAAATGTATATTAGCAGAATTTAGTAATAGCAATAAAATAATAGTTGGGGACTTTAATACTCTCAACAATGGATAGATCATCCAGATAATCAATAAGGAAACAGCATATTTGAGCAACACTATCAATCAAATGGACCTAACAGACATATACAGAACATTCTATTGAACAGTAGCAGAATACACACTCTTCTCAAGCACACAGAAAACATTTCCTAGGATAGATCATAGGTTAGGCCACAAAACAAGTCTCAACAGACTCAAGAAGATAGAAATTGTATCAAGTATCTTTTCTGACCATAAATGGTATGAAACCAGAAATCAATAACAGGAGGAAATCTGGAAAAATCACAAATACATGGAAATTAAACACTACACTTTTTAACAACCAAGGGATCAAAGAAGATATCAAAAGAGAAATAAAAAAATATCCTGAGACAAATGAAAATGTAAGCAACATACCAAAACTTATGGGATGCAGGAAAAGCAGTTTTAAGAGAAAAGTTTATAGCTATAAATGCACACATTAAAAAAAAAGACCTTAAATAAACAACCTAACATTATACCTCAAGAAACTAAGAAAAAGAAAGAAAGGATTCAAATAAACAAAATTAGAAACAAAAGAGGAGACATTACAACTGATACCACATAAATACAAAGGATCATAAAAGATTACTATGAACAATTATATGCCAAAGAATTGGACAACTAGAAGAAATGGATAAATGTCGAGAAACATACTACTTGCTAAGAGTGAATCATGATAAAATAGAAAATCTGAACAAACCAGTAACGAGTAAGGAGAGTGATCAGTAATCAAAACTTCCTAACACAGAAAAGCCCAGTACTAACTGGTGAATTCTACCAAACATTTCAAGAAGAGTTAACACCAATCCTTCTCAAACCCCCACCAAAAAAATTGAAGAGGAAGGTAACACTTCCCAACTTATTTAACAAGGCCAGTATTTCCCTGAAAGCAAAACTAGATAAGGCACTACAGAGAGAAAACTACAGGACGGTACCTCTGAAAAAAATAGATGCTAAAATTCTCAACAAAATACTAGCAAAATAAATTCAGCAATACATTCAAAAGATCAAACACCATAATCAAGTGAGTTTCATCCCTGAGATTCCAGAATGGTTCAAAATCAACATACAAAAACCAGCAGCATTTCAAAACACTAACAATGAACTATCTAAAAAAGAAAAAAATGATCCCATTTACAATAGTACCAAAAAACAACAAAATACTTACCAATAAATTTAACCAAGGGGATGAAAGATCTGTACACTGAAAACCATCAAACATTAAATGAAAGAAATTAAAGAAGACACAAAACTTGGAAAGATATGTTCATGGATTGGAAGAATCATTAAAATGTCCATACTATCCAAAGCCATCTACAGATTCAATGTAATGGCATTCCAATGGCATGTTTTTAAAAAAATAGAAAAAATAATCCTAAAATTCATATGGAATCACAAAGACCCAGAATAGCCAAAGCAATCTTTTTTTAAGTTTTATTTTAATTCCAGTTAGTTAACATACAGTTTTATATTAGTTTTGGGTGTACAATATAATAATTCAGCAGTTCCATATATCACCCTCTGTTCACCACAAGTGTACTCCTTAATCCCCATCACCTATTTAACCCATCTCCCCACTCCCTAGCCAAAGTAATGTTGAGAAAGAAGAATAAAGCTGGAGGCATCACACTTCCTGATTTCAATCTATATATAAGGCTATAGTAATCAAACCAATATAGTACTGGCATAAAAAGAGACATACAGAGCAATAGAACAGAATCAAGAGCCCAGAAATAAACCCATGCATATATGGTCAACTAATATTTGACAAGGAAGCCAAGAATACCTATTGGGGAAAAGATAGTTTCTTCAATAAATGATGCTGGGAAAATTGAATAGTCATATGCAGAAGTATGAAACTGAACCCTTACCTTATACCACTCACAAAAATTAACTCAGTGGATTAAAGAATTACATGTAAGACCTGAAACAACAAAACTACTAGAAGAAAACTTAGGAAAAATCCTTGATATTGGTCTTGGCAATGATTTTTTGGATATGACACCAAAAGCACAAGCAACAAAAGCAAAACAGCCAAGTGGGGCTATATCAAACTAAAAGGCTTCTGCATAGCAAAAGAAATGATCAATAAAATAAAAAAGCAACCTACAGAATGGGAGAAAGTATTTGCAAACTATATATCTGATAATGGGTTAATATCCAAAATATATAAGGAACTCATACAACTCAACAGTAAAAAAAAAAAGAAAAGAAAAGAAGAAAAAACAATTTAAAAATGGGCAATGGTTCTGAAAAGACACTTTTCCAGAAAAGATACACAAATGACCAACAGGTACATAAAAAGTGCTCAACATCACTAATCATCTAGAGAATAGAAATCAAAACCTCAATGAGATACCACTTTACTCCATTAGAAAGTCTGTTATCAAAAAGATAAGAGATAACAAGTGTTGATGAGAATATGGGGAAAAAAGATGCCTTGTAGATTTTTAGTGGGAATGTAAATTGGTACAGCCACTATGGAAAATGGTATGGAGTTTCCGCTAAAAGTTAAAAATAAAAATAAAACACTCATATGATCCAGCAATTCAACTTCTGGGTATATATCAGAAGGAAATGAAATCACTATCTCAAAGATATATCTGCACCTCCATGTTCTTTGCAGCATTATTTATAATAGTCAAGGCATGGAAAACACCTAAGTGTCCATGGAAGATGAATGGATAAAGAAAATGTGGAATATTATTCAGCCATAAAAAAGAAGGATATCCTGCCATTTTGCAACACATGCATGAAACTTGAAGGTATTATGCTAAGTGAAATAAGCCAGGCAGAGAAAGACACATACTGTATGATCTCACTTACACCTCGATTCTAAAAAAACTAAACTCATAAAAACAGAGTAGATTGGTAGTTGCCAGTGGCAGGTTGGGAGGCTGATGGTCAAAGGATAGAAACTTCTAGTTATAAGATGAATAAGTTCTGGGCATATGATGTATAGCATGGTGACTATAGTTGCAATATTGTATTATACACTTGAGAGTTGCTAAGAGAGTAGATCTTAGAAGCTCTTACCAGACACACAAAAAAATGGTAACTATGCGAGGTGATAGATTTGTTAACTAACTTTATTGTGGTAATCATTGCACAATATATAGGTATTTCAAATCATCACATTGTATACCTTAAACTTACACAGTGTTATATGTCAATTATATCACAATAAAGCTGGGGGAAATGGAAAGCTCCAAGAGTTATCAAACAGGATATATGGATTAGAATGCCATCTAGATGTGTCCTGAACACAAAGAAATTCTATTGAAATGGAGCATAAGAATTTAGGTAAAACAAACTCCTTGTCTTTAAGAGTGTTGGGAACAGGCCACCATCGAGGTGTTTAAAACCTCACATGTACATGTTGTTGGGCAAGTCCATCTTGAATAATTTGTGTCTAGAGTTAGAAGCTACTCATCAAACTTCCTGGAGTCTTTCTCAGGCTTTTAAGGGTAGTTCTGTTCTGGAGTAAAATTCAATGAAGATTTCAGGGCTTTACGTGTAGCTCTTATTAAATTATGGATAAGTTGCGATCTCAGACAAGACATTACACCTAGAATGGGGGATGAGTAAGTCCCAAACTCAAGGGCTGCTGCAAACCTTGGACATGGAAGCTACTTAACACCACATCTATTAAGGTGAATAAACTTATCCATAATTTTCCTCTAAAAAGAAATTTTGAATTGTTTTACAGAAAAGCCAATTATCCAAAATATTAGTAAAATAGAAATATAAATTCATAAACAAAAAGCAAGACTGCACATACACTTCTTCAACAGTATAAGCTAAAAATTTGCCTATAAACTTCCTTGCAGTCAAGGCAAAAAGGGCAACACAATTGGTTACATCATTCTCATGTTGGAAAGGAGGAGTCAAATCAGGTTTTTAAAGAAAAAAAGGATCTTCTACATATCTCTCATGTGGAACCTTGTGCAGAAAGCATTAAGTGATGTAATGAAAAATGCTCCTATCTTTTTTGTATGGGAAATTAAAAAGTGAATGCTATTTGTTTTTTGTAACAACTTTTGCTACAGGCTGAAAAAAAAAAAATTGTTAAAGCAAAACTTAGGGTAGATGAAGTATTTTGCATTTCAATAGTTTAATTTGAGCCAAGGTTAGAAGTGAATAGATCCTTAGAAAAGTAATGGACAGCTTGACTCTTCATTTTAGAGATCTCACGTTTTTTCCTCTCTTCCCACGGCATTTATAATTCCATAGATAACACCTACAACGCAGAGTGATTTTCAAATAGGTGGGGTAAAGGCAATGGAAAGTCACTATCACATATTCTGAAAGGCTGCTCTTCAAGGGGTAGTTCTGCCCCTGTGACTTGAGAATTTCTGGTAGGTAACTTCCCTAGATACAGTTTCTCCCATCTTGGGTTTTTTTTTTTTTTTTTTTAAGATTTTATTTATTTATTTGAGAGAGAGAGAGAGCACAAGCAGGGAGTGAGAGGCAGAAGGAGAGGGAGATGCAGACTCCCTGCTGAGCAAGGAGCTGGATGCGGGGCTCGATGCCAGGATCCTGGGATCATGACCTGAGCCAAAGGCAGACATTTAACTGACTGAACCATCCAGGTGCGCCCTGCCCCCCATCTTGGTTTTTGATGGGAGCGTAGTAGAAGACTTTTTTCAAGCTGTTTTCTTGGATGAGAGTCTGAGTACCACCCACAAGCACATCCCAAGGGGAAGATCTCATTGCCAGGAGAACACTGACAGTTTCGCCAGGGTTCTCCCCAAGAGACAGGTTGCAACAGTGGCTGGGGGCAAAGTCAGGAGTTCCCTAATGAATAGAGTTATATATTCACTCTGGTATTAAAAAAAAAAAATCTGAGTCAGTCTCCATAATCTCTTATTCTAGAAGAGCAGAAATGATATTGGCCTTAATGTTCTTTAAATTGTGGAACTGCTATGGTCACAGAAAATCCCCAGTAATTCTCCTGCAGAGGCTGCCAGGAAAACACCATTTCTATAAAGGAGGAGACTTCATTCTTCGTCATTGTGCTGGGAACCTGAGCTCCATAGGAGCAGGACTGGAACCTTTGAATCAGGTAAATGCCAGGTGTTTATAAACTACTGTTTAATAAACATGGTGTCCTTGACATTGAATGGGCAGTAATTAAAGAAATGACAACTTCTTTTGAGTCCAGAATATTAAACAAACCAACTGATTAAATAAAATATCGTAACAAGTGCCTGCAGGGTAGCATTAATGTAGAACCAGTTTCCTTTATTGATCAGCCCACGGGGTTGCAATGACACTGGTTTACGTATTAGGGTTACATTCTCCAGTAACTCTGCAATCTTTATGGCTACAGGATCCTCTGAAACTGGAACAAGCCCTTCTTTGACTTCAATCTGCTTTTCAGAGACCAGGGGAGATGTGGCAGGAGGGGAATACTTAGTTTCCACAGAAGCCCAACACTTGTAAATTTGTGAAAATGAATTTTATCTTTCCTTAAAAAAACAAATTTTTTAATTCATCACACTTTCCTTCCCACCCTTTAGTTTTTGATAAACGATAAAAATGAGCCAGTTATCAGAGAAGAAATAGTTCTTACTTCAAAAGAAACATAAATACAAAAAATAAGTTGGTGGTTCCTAACAGGAAAAATACATTTTAATAACTGTGCGATGAGAAGCTGCTTACGTAGACAATGCAGATCAGATATTTGGAGTTAAGATGTTAGTCCACATAGATGGGTGATTGTAAACTTTATTGCTATTAAAAGATTTCGAATTGCATTCATGCTTCTTGTGTACACGTAATGAACAATGGGCAAAATAATGAAGATTGATATTTCCCTAAGTTGTTCTGTTTAATTCTGCTGTCTGCTCTTCTATAATGCTTCGTCTCTAATTGTACACAGTTTAGTGATCTCTAGGAGTACAGAAGTTGTAGCCCATCAATAAAAATCACAAAGTTGGTTTAAAAAAATAAATAAATAAAAGTATAGTAAAGGTATGTCCTTTGTCATCACTAGGAAAGAATATAAGGGACAATTTTTAATGATCTTTTTTATGAGCTCAATCAATGAAACTGATGATGTGGAGGAACGGAGGGAAAGGAGCAGAAACTTTAGTCATGGGCAATTGTACTTAGCCATAATTTATGCAAAAGGTTGGGCCATAAAACCTCTATTTGGCTCAAGAGATCTGCCATCTTCCTACTAATTGGTCCCCTCTTATAGTTCTCCTTATGTGCATGAAGCTAAGCATATAAGTTTCTTACTGCAGAGGACATAATACTGAGCAGCCACAAGCACTGAGATGCTCAGGACACCTGGTGGAAACGGAGGCAGGGCAGGGGCATTTCACTTGCATTCTTTCCCTCAACTCCTGCTTCAACTCAACATCAAGTCCAGTTGACTTGGCCTCATCTCTTTCAGATCTTTCTATTTAACACACAGGCTCTGGCCTTAGCCACTGTCATCTCTTCCCTGGCTAAAGCCCTCCCAACTGATCTTCCGGCTTCCTCTCCAAGGTCTCCTTTCCACTATCAACCCAGATTGGACTCACAAATATGAGCATGACATTCACCTGGTTAAAAATCTTCAATGGCTCTCTATTACATTTAGGGTAACACACACACACATACACACACACACACTAACAAACATAAGAGCAGAGCCTTGGGGCTTGGGGGACCTCATCCCACCCCCTCCCCCTCATGTTCTCTCCTGCAGACACACTGAGTTTCTTTTGGGTCTTCATGCACTCTACCTCTTCCTGCCCCAGAGGATTCACCATGTTGTTTCTTCCACCTGCCAACTCCTTTAGCCTAAATAACCCCCTCCTCCAGGTCTCAGCTGCAATGCTATTTCCTCCATGTTCCTCCATGACTCTAGCCTGTGCAGAATGCCCACACAAGTTAGGTTGTGCTTTATCTTTATTCCTGTAGTGCTTCTCCATCATGCCTCAGAGCACTCTGAGCTACTTACTCAATACCTGTCTTTTCTAGTAACTGAAAGCTTCATGAAAGGAGAAGCAAGGCCCTTTTGTTCAAATTTGTAACTATAGATTGTAATATAGTAACAAATATTATCATTTCATTTTAGAGATAAAAATGTTGAGGCTTTGAGAGTTAAAATTATTTTTCCATGGTCCTTAAATGAATAGACAAGGCTGAGCTAATCTTTGTCCATTAGACTCAAAAGTCTAAAATTATTATTTGCTTGCCTCCTTATCTAGGATTCATGGACAAAGTAGAAATGTGAGAAATAAATACTGAATATCTATTATATTCTAGGAGATTTGTTGTTTCAATTAATCCTCATTACCTTCTGTACTATTCTAATTTGTCTCTGACTATATGTAAATCTCTGGAGGTTGGGGATGGTCTTTTATGTGTTTGCATATTTGGGATATAGCATTTGTTCCTGAACAGAAATGAAGAATGGTATGCTAAGTGATAATGAGTATTCACTGACTGCTTGGAGAGTGACAGCTTTGTAAGAAAGGGCTTGGGAGGGTCTGTGGGAGAGGAGTTGGGTCAGGATGACACAGTAAATTCAGGTCCAAACACACATACGTACCTACAGACACCCTCTAGGTCAAAAAACAGAGCAACAACCGATAAAGTATATAAACAGAAAGCCATAAAACCTTGGTTGGGCTGAAAAAATGAAACATCTCCATTGGCCAAAAATTGATCATAAATGCAAACTGGTGAGTGGGGCAAAAAATTGGCCTACTAGGCCGAGGACTAGAAGGTGGGAAGCAAGGGTGGGGTGGTTAACAGAAAATTGGCTCCTACAGAATGACTGAAACTCAAAATGTTTGGGTAAGATGAAGCTAAGGAAGAGAAATCAATGACTAGGGTATGAATTTACCCCAGATGAAGCTAACTTTATGGAATAGTCTGATAAAACATGAACAGAAAGATGTTTCAAAACTCAAAGAGGTAAGAAATAAGAAAAAATAAATCAACAACAAACATAAGTAAGTGCAGAAATCTTAAAAATAAAAAAGACATATATATGAAATAAAAATGTAATACACTGTCTGTATGCTAGAGAAGAAATGGTTGAAGAGTGCTGGAGAGAACTGTAAGATAGAAGTAAAGAATTTACCCAGAACACAGAGGCACTGAAATCAAGACTATAAAAGAAAAATCTACAATCATAGCAGGAGATTTTGAGATATCTTAATAAGATAATAAATAGATTAAACAGAGAAAAAAATTAGCAAGGACTTAAAATCTGAAGAAAAATAATAAGCATTAGCTAATAGATGCATTGGCAGTATTGACCATGTTCTAGGTCACAAAAGATATCTTAACAAATTTCAAAGATTCAGCATCATACAGGCTATATTCTCTAATCAGAAATTGATTAAACTACAAATCAAATAAAAATATAGTTTAAAAATCTCATGTTAGGAAATTGAAAATCCAAATCTTAACTTACTCGTGAGATAAAGAGGAATCACAATGTAAATTATTTAGAACAAGTTGCTAATGAAATTAGTTCACATAAAAATTTATAGGAAGCAGCTAAAGTGGTACTTGTATAAATTTTTTTAAATAAGAAAAACTGAAAATGAATGCATGAAACCCAAGCACCTAGAAAATGAAAATAAAAATAAGCCTATAGAAAATAGATAAAAGAAAAAAATAAAGATGAGAACAAATAATAATAAATAAGAAAAAAAGAAACAGAAAGAATTAAGAACATAAAAAGCTGGCTTTTGGAAAAATCCAATAAAACACACAAATCTCTAGCAAGGTCAATGAGAAAAATAATGTGAATATGCACAAATAAATATTATCAGGAAAAAGAGAGAGGAAATGTAGCTATGGGAACAGTAGAAAACTTTAAAACTCATAAGAAAATATCAAATGCAATATACATTCTAATTCATTTTTTAAAACTTAGACAATATCTCATAAAAATATCTATTACTAAAATTGTCTCAAGAAGAAATGGCTGGGTGATAGACATTGGGAAGGGTATGTGCTATGGTGAGCTCTGTGAATGGTGTAAGACTGTTGAATCACAGACCTGTACCTCTGAAACAAATAATACATTATATGTCAAAAAAAAAAAAAAAAGAAGACGATAGTAGGAAGGGAAAAATGAAGGGGGGGAAATCGAAGGGGGAGACAAACCATGAGAGACTATGGACTCTGAGAAACAGACTGAGGGTTCTAGAGGGGAGAGGGGTGGGGGGAGGGGCTAGCCTGGTGATGGGTATTAAAGAGGGCACGTACTGCATGGAGCACTGGGTGTTATAGGCAAACAATGAATCATGGAACACTACATCAAAAACTAATGATGTAATGTATGGTGATGAACATAACATAATAAAAAAATTAAAAAATAATTTAAAAAAAGAAGAAATAGAAAACCTGATAAAATCGTAACCATTAAAGAAATTGACTAGTAATCAATTCTCCCATTAGTGGGAATGACAGTGGGTTGGGAAAGTGGGAGGAAATTGTTCTAGAAGTAAGTTCTAACAAATCTGCAGGAACAGATAAACATGCATTTTACAAATTTATTTCAAAGAAATGAAAGTGAAAGAAAGCTGTCCAATCTTTCTCAAAGGCTAGTTGGTCCCAAAATGAGAAAGGACAATGCAATTATAGTCCAAGTTTATTTACAAATACAGACGCAAAAATTAGTCAACTGAATTTAGTAGAGTTTCATCATGACCAAGTATAGTTTATTTTATTTATTTATTTATTTATTTATTTATTTATTTATTTATTTTTAAAGATTTTATTTGTTTGATGGAGAGAGAGAGAGAAAGCAGAAGCAGGGGGAGTGGCAGGCAGAGGCAGAGGGAGAAGCAGGCTTCCCGCTGAACAGGGAGCCCGATGTGGGACTCGATCCCAGGACCCTGGGACCATGACCTGAGCTGAAGGCAGTCACTTAACCAACTGAGCCACCCAGGCGCCCCTGATCAACTACAGTTTAGTTCAAGGATGTAAGAATGGTTGAATATTAGACGACCTACTAATTTCTTATATTGCATTAACTGATGAATGGAAAAAGGTTAGATGCAAAAAAATTCAATAAATTTCAACATTTACTCATTCATATGGAAATTCTTGGTAAGTTGGGCATAAAAGGAAATGTCTTTAACCTGGAAAAAGGATTTCTATCAAACACTTGCATTAGACAGCATAATCAGTTGTAAAACTATAAATCCAGTCCCATTAAATAAGGAACAAGATGCTTTTAATCGCCACTTGCCGTTCAGTTTTATACTGAGGATACCATCCAGTACAACTCACCAACAGGAAGTTCCAAGTGAGGAAGAACAAGTAGCCCCTGACAGCTATCAGCTGGGAGCATACTGGCTCTAATAACTGAACCACGGCATTCTCCTGAGGAGCGTAACCAATTTCACACCTTCATCTGGGACTGGGATACTGTAAGACAAACATGAGACCATTCTGTAAACACATCTAAGCACAGACAAAAACTAAATCACTGTGCAAACCACAGCCAGCCAGACGCGAGCGACTGCAGCTTCTCTGCCAATTACAGCATTAGCCCCCTCTTCTTCCTTCTTCTAGATAAAAACTATTAAGATACCCAATCAAAGAATTTCCATTCTCCCGCTTCCTGACAGCACCCATTCCAGAGCAAAAGCACATGCCATCACATCATCTGACCCAAGCTTCAGCCTGTAACCAGCCCTCAAAGCACAGCCATGCTACAATGATTCTCAGTTGCCTGCCTTGCTGCAGTAAAACCAGTAAATCTGACTTCATTGTACTGTAGGGTCTGATCCTGGGGGTCTCTGGCCAAAGATGGTCAGTAACAGAAGATGGATGCATGAAGCATGCATTATTTTGTAATGAAAGAGAAAACCATTTAAAAATTGAAATTAGGGGCACCTGAGTGGCTCAGTCGTTGGGCGTCTGCCTTCGGCTCGGGTCATGGTTCCAGGGTCCTGGGATCGAGCCCCGCATTGGGGTCCCTGCTCAGTGGGAAGCCTGCTTCTCCCTCTCCCACTCGCCCTGCTTGTGTTCCGTCTCTCTCTGTCAAATAAATAAAATCTTTAAAAAAATTGAAATTAAATAATCTTCATACATTCGTATTTCAAGTGACTTTCAACCTCCAGGAAAGAGGCAGATCCTCAGCTGCCACTGGGTTCTTGCATTTCCAACCAGCCAGCCCTCCAGCTGAGCACAACTGAGCTCACTTAGCTCCTCAGGTATCGTTACCTTTGGGAACCACTGGAGATATTTCGGGCACATGTTAAGCACAGTTTCTCAACAGCAACACTATGGACATTTGGGCCAGATCATTCTTATAAGAGGTTGTCTTATGCATTGTAGGGTGTTTGGCAGCATTCCTGGCCTCTATCCCCTAGATGCAGCTAGTATTCTCTCCATTGTGACAACCAAAAATGTCTCCGGATAATTTCCTCTGAGAGGCAAAGGGAGGGGCAAGATTGTCCAGGGATGTAGAATAAGGACGATGGAAAGCAGAAAGGCCCTGGGTGAGTTACTAGAAGGCCTGGGGTTGATTCTCTGCCTCTGTGGGTCATGGATTCCTCATCCTTGAGAGTGGAGATTGTCATTCTTGCCCTACCTACTTCATGAGGAGAGTGTGAAGAAGTGAGAGAAAAGATATAAACAGGCTTGAAAGTAGTGAACCAGATAACTACTTAGTCAACAAAGATTTATCAAGTGTCTTCTGAATGATTATATACATATATATATATATAGAGAGAGAGAGAGAGATAATCATTATATATATATATCTTTATAGATATAGTACTAGTACTGATAGATAGATAGATAGATAGATAGATAGATAGATAGATAGATAGAT